>NW_024609248.1:52500-60000 GCF_018296145.1 Oncorhynchus tshawytscha | reverse complement strand
ACAACACCTCCATGTGTCTACCAACCAATCATCTCCTCCATGTGTCTACCAACCAATCATCTCCTCCATCTGTCTACCAACCAATCATCTCCCCAACACCTCCATGTGTCTACCAACCAATCATCTCCCACAACACCTCCATGTGTCTACCAACCAATCATCTCTCACAACACCTCCATGTGTCTACCAACCAATCATCTCCCACAACACCCCCATGTGTCTACCAACCAATCATCTCCCCAACACCTCCATGTGTCTACCAACCAATCATCTCCTCCATCTGTCTACCAGCCAATCATCTCTCACAACACCTCCATGTTTCTACCAACCAATAATCTCCTCCATGTGTCTACCAACCAATCATCTCCCCCATGTGTCTACCAGCCAATCATCTCCATGTGTCTACCAACCAATCATCTCCCCAACACCTCCATGTGTCTACCAACCAATCTCCTCCCACAAGACCTCCATGTGTCTACCAACCAATCATCTCCCACAACACCTCCATGTGTCTACCAACCAATCATCTCCTCCATGTGTCTACCAACCAATCATCTCCCCAACACCTCCATGTGTCTACCAACCAATCATCTCCCCAACACCTCCATGTGTCTACCAACCAATCATCTCCCACAACACCTCCATGTGTCTACCAACCAATCATCTCCCCAACACCTCCATGTGTCTACCAACCAATCATCTCCTCTATGTGTCTATAGGGCACCTCTACGTTCACCAGCAGCAGCTGTTCTGCCTCCATACTGACAGACTGGTGACAGAAGCCTCCATACTGACAGACTGGTGACAGAAGCCTCCATACTGACTGACTGGTGACAGAAGCCTCCATACTGACTGACTGGTGACAGAAGCCTCCATACTGACTGACTGACTGGTGACAGAAGCCCCCATACTGACTGACTGACTGGTGACAGAAGCCTCCATACTGACTGACTGACTGGTGACAGAAGCCTCCATACTGACTGACTGACTGGTGACAGAAGCCTCCATACTGACTGACTGGTGACAGAAGCCTCCATACTGACTGACTGGTGACAGAAGCCTCCATACTGACTGACTGGTGACAGAAGCCTCCATACTGACAGACTGGTGACAGAAACCTCCATACTGACTGACTGACTGGTGACAGAAGCCTCCATACTGACTGACTGGTGACAGAAGCCTCCATACTGACTGACTGGTGACAGAAGCCTCCATACTGACTGACTGGTGACAGAAGCCTCCATACTGACTGACTGGTGACAGAAGCCTCCATACTGACTGACTGGTGACAGAAGCCTCCATACTGACTGACTGGTGACAGAAGCCTCCATACTGACTGACTGACTGACTGGTGACAGAAGCCTCCATACTGACTGACTGACTGACTGGTGACAGAAGCCTCCATACTGACTGACTGACTGGTGACAGAAGCCTCCATACTGACTGACTGGTGACAGAAGCCTCCATACTGACTGACTGGTGACAGAAGCCTCCATACTGACTGACTGGTGACAGAACAGTCAGGTGTTGCTTCATTAAAACTTGTTCATTGTGATAAAACACTGTTACTACAGTAGCTAGCTTATTGAAGGAACGTAGCATGTAGTGTTGAACTAGCTGCTTTGCTTCTCTTTCGTTTCATATGACTCAGGTTTAGAGATGTAGTCTAGTGGACAAGTGTCTGACTCAGGTTTAGAGATGTAGTCTAGTGGACAAGTGTCTGACTCAGGTTTAGAGATGTAGTCTAGTGGACAAGTGTCTGACTCAGGTTTAGAGATGTAGTCTGTTGGACAAGTGTTTGACTCAGGTTTAGAGATGTAGTCTGTTGGACAAGTGTCTGGCTCAGGTTTAGAGATGTAGTCTGTTGGACAAGTGTCTGACTCAGGTTTAGAGATGTAGTCTAGTGGACAAGTGTCTGACTCAGGTTTAGAGATGTAGTCTGTTGGACAAGTGTTTGACTCAGGTTTAGAGATGTAGTCTGTTGGACAAGTGTCTGACTCAGGTTTAGAGATGTAGTCTGTTGGACAAGTGTCTGACTCAGGTTTAGAGATGTAGTCTGTTGGACAAGTGTCTGACTCAGGTTTAGAGATGTAGTCTGTTGGACAAGTGTCTGACTCAGGTTTAGAGATGTAGTCTGTTGGACAAGTGTCTGACTCAGGATTATAGATGTAGTCTAGTGGACAAGTGTCTGACTCAGGTTTAGAGATGTAGTCTGTTGGACAAGTGTCTGACTCAGGTTTAGAGATGTAGTCTAGTGGACAAGTGTCTGACTCAGGTTTAGATATGTAGTCTGTTGGACAAGTGTCTGACTCAGGTTTAGAGATGTAGTCTAGTGGACAAGTGTCTGACTCAGGTTTAGAGATGTAATCTGTTGGACATGTGTCTGACTCAGGTTTAGAGATGTAGTCTAGTGGACAAGTGTCTGACTCAGGTTTAGAGATGTAGTCTGTGGACAAGTGTCTGACTCAGGTTTAGAGATGTAGTCTAGTGGACAAGTGTCTGACTCAGGTTTAGAGATGTAGTCTAGTGGACAAGTGTCTGACTCAGGTTTAGAGATGTAGTCTAGTGGACAAGTGTCTGACTCAGGTTTAGAGATGTAGTCTAGTGGACAAGTGTCTGACTCAGGTTTAGAGATGTAGTCTAGTGGACAAGTGTCTGACTCAGGTTTAGAGATGTAGTCTAGTGGACAAGTGTCTGACTCCGGTTTAGAGATGTAGTCTGTTGGACAAGTGTCTGACTCAGGTTTAGAGATGTAGTCTAGTGGACAAGTGTCTGACTCCGGTTTAGAGATGTAATCTGTTGGACAAGTGTCTGACTCAGGTTTAGAGATGTAGTCTGTTGGACAAGTGTCTGACTCAGGTTTAGAGATGTAGTCTAGTGGACAAGTGTCTGACTCAGGTTTAGAGATGTAGTCTGTTGGACAAGTGTCTGACTCAGGTTTAGAGATGTAGTCTGTTGGACAAGTGTCTGACTCAGGTTTAGAGATGTAGTCTAGTGGACAAGTGTCTGACTCAGGTTTAGAGATGTAGTCTGTTGGACAAGTGTCTGACTCAGGTTTAGAGATGTAGTCTAGTGGACAAGTGTCTGACTCAGGTTTAGAGATGTAGTCTAGTGGACATGTGTCTGACTCAGGTTTAGAGATGTAATGGACGTTATCAAACCTCAGAAATAGCGCTCCTTCAACCACTAAACTTCTTAGCTATATGTTAAAATGCGCGATCAAGAACTCCTCCTCAAAACTTCTAAATTATTGACAGATTTCCTTGAGTTATGTCGACTTATTCTAATAATTTCTTTTTCAGGGCAAAGTGTTGTTCTTCCTCGGTAACACACTGAGATTCATGGGAAGAGTTCTGCCAAAAGGAACCCATTTGCAAAAAATGTAACGATGCCAAAAACTTGACTCAGTAGGTCACTCCCATAGAACCCTGAGGTCACTCCCATAGAACTCTGCGGTCACTCCCATAGAACTCTGCGGTCACTCCCATAGAACTCTGCGGTCACTCCCATAGAACTCTGCGGTCACTCCCATAGAACTCTGCAGTCACTCCCATAGAACTCTGAGGTCACTCCCATAGAACTCTGCGGTCACTCCCATAGAATTCTGCGGTCACTCCCATAGAATTCTGCGGTCACTCCCATATAATTCTGCGGTCACTCCCACTAAGGCCAACTAGATGCCCCCAGGCTTTACTGCGCTGTGTGCAATAGCCTGGGTGACGAGCTTCACCCTCCCAGTTATCTACACCCAGTGGACCGGATCAAACTCTGCTACCAACCAACGGACGCTCCAAATGCTTTCAGCTCAGTTTGATAAGAGAGTGGGAGAGAAGAGCAGAGCGAGAGGTTTAGGATGACATCATTCCTGAATCCGTTAGCAGGCACTGGGCACCTTTGAAGTGTGAATGGATTGTGTGCAGGGAGGGAGGGATCTCTCTCTCTCTCTCTCTGTGCAGGGAGGGAGGGATGGATTGGAGGGAGGTTTTTGATTGGTGATCGTCTAAATAAAGCCAGTGAGGAGATCAGAGGGGTCTGGGGAGCTCAGCACATCTCCTCTCCTCTAGAAGGCCCCTGCTTTAAGAAGAGCCACAAAGGGGCCCAGCTCCCTCCTTTTGACTGGGAGGGGGAGGAGAGTTGGGGAGGTGCCAGATAAAGAGCAGAGAGGGAGGAGGAGAAGGAGGCCTTCAGCTTTTGTACACAGGGATACATTAAAATGTCGGTTGAGTGGAGTTTTTTCTCTCTCTGAAGAGTCAGAGAGCGAGTGAGAGAGAGAGAGAGAGACAGAGAGACAGAGAGAGAGAGAGAGACAGAGAGAGAGAGAGAGAGAGAGACAGAGAGACTAGAGAGACTAGAGAGAGAGAGAGAGAGAGAGAGACAGAGAGACTAGAGAGAGAGAGAGAGACTAGAGAGAGAGAGAGAGAGAGAAAGAGAGTGAGAGAGAGAGAGAGACAGAGAGAGAGAGAGAGAGAGAGAGAGAGAGAGAGAGGTTTTTTGTGGATGAAAAGGGGGTTTCATGACATCAAGCCAATTTATTACCTCATCTGAGAGTCTGGACAGGAAATAGTTTTGTTGAAAGAGAGTGACTATTCATATCGTACAGGAGGAGGAAAAGGGCTTGTCATTACGTCACTAAAGGCACCACTCTACTCGATGCAGCCAGG
Source organism: Oncorhynchus tshawytscha (assembly GCF_018296145.1). NCBI lineage: Eukaryota > Metazoa > Chordata > Actinopteri > Salmoniformes > Salmonidae > Oncorhynchus > Oncorhynchus tshawytscha. Next base: position 55,339 of record NW_024609248.1, on the reverse strand, counting down.
TACTGTTGATTCAGTGAGCTCTTTGGTCCACTTTTAGTCTAAAAGTCAACAACAAAAAGTCTACCGTTTAGGGAACGTAGGTAACTCAGGGACTTCATAATGCACGTGAGTGACTACACCACACAGACACGGGGCAGAATTGAGGTTGTTCAGTTCCAAACTGTTTTCTGTCTCCTTTTGGTTTGACAGTCAGCTCCTATCCTTCTAGCCCAGTCCTGGAAATGAGAGGGTCCTTTTCCCTTCGTGCTGTAAGTGTAGAGTCACTAAACAGTCTATTTCACACCTCCAGTCATGAGGCTTAGAACAAACCACAGCTGTACAACTAGTGCAGCCGGGTGAAAACATGGTGAGACCACAGATAGAACCATATCTTCCTGAATCTCTTCCTGAATCTCTTCCTGATTCTCTTCCAAGGTCTCTTCGTGAATCTCTTCGTGAATCTCTTCCTGAATCTCTTCTTCCTGAATCTCTTCTTCCTGAATCTCTTCCCGAGTCTCTTCCAAGGTCTCTTCCTGATTCTCTTTGTGAATCTCTTCCTGAATATATTCTTCCTGAATCTCTTCCTGTGTCTCTTCCTGAATCGCTTCCTGAATCTCTTCCTGAGTCTCTTCCTGAGTCTCTTCCTGAATCTCTTCCTGAGTCTCTTCCTGAGTCTCTTCCTGAGTCTCTTCCTGAGTCTCTTCCTGAATCTCTTCTTCTTGTGTCTCTTCCTGAATCTCTTCCTGTGTCTCTTCCTGAATCTCTTCCTGTGTCTCTTCCTGAATCTCTTCCTGTGTCTCTTCCTGAATCTCTTCCTGTGTCTCTTCCTGAATCTCTTCCTGTGTCTCTTCCTGTGTCTCTTCCTGAATCTCTTCCTGTGTCTCTTCCTGTGTCTCTTCCTGTGTCTCTTCCTGAGTCTCTTCCTGTGTCTCTTCTTCTTGTGTCTCTTCCTGTGTCTCTTCCTGTGTCTCTTCCTGAGTCTCTTCCTGAATCTCTTCCTGTGTCTCTTCCTGTGTCTCTTCTTCTTGTGTCTCTTCCTGAATCTCTTCTTCTTGTGTCTCTTCCTGAATCTCTTCCTGTGTCTCTTCCTGAATCTCTTCCTGTGTCTCTTCCTGAATCTCTTCCTGTGTCTCTTCCTGAATCTCTTCCTGAATCTCTTCCTGAATCTCTTCCTGAATCTCTTCCTGTGTCTCTTCCTGAATCTCTTCCTGTGTCTCTTCCTGAATCTCTTCCTGTGTCTCTTCCTGAATCTCTTCCTGAATCTCTTTCTGTGTCTCTTCCTGAATCTCTTCCTGAATCTCTTCCTGAGCTGAACTTATCTGTCTCTTCATAAGGAGATAAAGGTCCACTGACCTGGCTGTAAACTTTAAGATTGAAGTGATCTCTGTTGTAGTGACCTGGAGGACCTGTTGTAGTGACCTGGAGGACCTGTTGTAGTGACCTGGAGGACCTGTTGTAGTGACCTGGAGGACCTGTTGTAGTGACCTGGAGGACCTGTTGTAGTGACCTGAGGACCTGTTGTAGTGACCTGGAGGACCTGTTGTAGTGACCTGGAGGACCTGTTGTAGTGACCTGGAGGACCTGTTGTAGTGACCTGGAGGACCTGTTGTAGTGACCTGGAGGACCTGTTGTAGTGACCTCTCAATTAACCACTGAGCACACAGCAGGAAGAGGCGAGACAGAGGGAGATGACTCTTAATGTCAAGCTTCTGCCTCTAACCCCAGGAAACTGTTTACCACCTTCTCCTCCCTCCGTAATCCCCCCCCATCCCTTCGTTATCTCCCCCTCCCTCCGTAATCCCCCCCCCTCTCTGCGGACAACTTTGTCAACCACTTTGAAAAGAAGGTTGACGTCATCTGCTCCTCATTCACTCAGCCTATTGAGTCCACTGGTCCCATTCATTCACTCAGCCTATTGAGTCCACTGGTCCCACTCAGCCTATTGAGTCCACTGGTCCCATTCATTCACTCAGCCTATTGAGTCCACTGGTCCCACTCATTCACTCAGCCTATTGAGTCCACTGGTCCCACTCAGCCTATTGAGTCCACTGGTCCCATTCATTCACTCAGCCTATTGAGTCCACTGGTCCCACTCATTCACTCAGCCTATTGAGTCCACTGGTCCCACTCAGCCTATTGAGTCCACTGGTCCCATTCATTCACTCAGCCTATTGAGTCCACTGGTCCCACTCATACACTCAGCCTATTGAGTCCACTGGTCCCACTCATTCACTCAACCTATTGAGTCCACTGGTCCCACTCATTCACTCAGCCTATTGAGTCCACTGGTCCCACTCATTCACTCAGGGTATCGAGTCCACTGGTCCCACTCATTCACTCAGCCTATTGAGTCCACTGGTCCCACTCATTCACTCAGCCTATTGAGTCCACTGGTCCCACTCATTCACTCAGCCTATTGAGTCCACTGGTCCCACTCATTCACTCAGCCTATTGAGTCCACTGGTCCCACTCATTCACTCAGCCTATTGAGTCCACTGGTCCCAGTCATTCACTCAGCCTATTGAGTCCACTGGTCCCACTCATTCACTCAGCCTATTGAGTTCACTGGTCCCATTCATTCACTCAGCCTATTGAGTTCACTGGTCCCATTCATTCACTCAGCCTATTGAGCCCACTGGTCCCACTCAGCCCATTGAGTCCACTGGTTCCAGTCATTCACTCAGCCTATTGAGTCCACTGGTTCCACTCAGCCTATTGAGTCCACTGGTCCCACTCAGCCTATTGAGTCCACTGGTTCCACTCACACAGAACCACCCTACGTCGTGACCTCTTTCTCACCTCTCTCTACAGATGAAATCTTGCGACTAGTCTGTGCCTGGCAGATATCTCAGCTTGGATG
>NW_024609248.1:42500-47500 GCF_018296145.1 Oncorhynchus tshawytscha | reverse complement strand
AGAGACAGACAGACCTTCCAGAGAGAGACAGACAGACAGACAGACAGACAGACTGTTTACTACAGACAGACAGACAGACAGACAGACAGACAGACAGACAGACAGACAGACAGACAGACAGACAGACAGACAGACTAGACAGACAGACAGACAGACAGTTCCAGACCAGAGAGTTTACTAGTGAGATGTGAATCATGACTTCAACATGTTCAGCTACCAGAGACTGTTAACTCCTCTTCAACATGTAGAACAGCTACAACAGAGACTGTTAACCCTCTTCAACATTTTGAACAGCTCAGAGACTGTTAACTCCTCTTGTCCCTCAGAGGAATGCTGCTATTCCCAGCTTCCCAAAAAGCCCCCTAGTAGTTCACTATTCATTTATTTTACCTCCATTTAAGTTGACAAGTCAGTTAAGAACAAATTCTTATTTACAATGACGTTACACCTCCTTTACCCGGAGACGCTCCTGTTGTGCTACGGGACTCCCAATCACGGCCATTTGGGCCATAATCCAACTGTTTACTCTCTGTCCTTTTGAGTTCCCTCCTTTACTGTCTTTCTATAAAGCTACTGTCAAATACAGTTTTCCTTCCAATAGCATAAACTTTACTAGTCCTGTTTACTCCAGTTCCTTCCTTTACTAGTCCTGTTAACTCCAGTTCCTTCCTCTACTAGTCCTGTTAACTCCAGTTCCTTCCTTTACTAGTCCTGTTTACTACAGTTCCCTCCTTTACTAGTCCTGTTTACTACAGTTCCCTCCTTTACTAGTCCTGTTTACTACAGTTCCCTCCTTTACTAGTCCTGTTTACTACAGTTCCCTCCTTTACTAGTCCTGTTTACTACAGTTCCCTCCTTTACTAGTCCTGTTTACTACAGTTCCCTCCTTTACTAGTCCTGTTTACTACAGTTCCCTCCTTTACTAGTCCTGTTTACTACAGTTCCCTCCTTTACTAGTCCTGTGTACTCCAGAGAGAGAGAGTCCTGTTTACTCCAGTTCCTTCCTCTACTAGTCCCGTGTACTCCAGTTCCTTCCTCTACTAGTCCTGTTTACTAGTCCTGTTTACTCCAGTTCCGTTACCATGGAACCCTGTACTAGAATCCAGTCAGAGGAGACTGTTTGTAGAGGGATTCTATGTGTCACTGTGTCAGTCTGAATCTGTCAATACTGTTACTGTGTCAGTGATGGGCTGCCCCTCCGGAACTGTGTGTGTGTGTGTGTGTGTGTGTGTGTGTGTGTGTGTCTACATACGTACTGTGTGTGTGTGTGTGTGTGTGTCTGTGTGTGTACATACGTACTGTGTGTGTGTTCTGCGGGCCCTGGGAACACACAGCCTGGTGAGCGGTAGCTGGGTAGCGTCAGGGACAGAACTGACTGAGTGGTCAGAGTATGTCAGTATGACCATCAGTATGATGAGCACTCAGCCATTACACACACACACACACACACACACACACACACACACACACACACACACACACACACACACACACACACACACACACACACACACACACACACACACACACACACACACACACACACACACACACACACACACACACGATTCCCCCTGTAAAACCGTGTGTGGTTAAAACTCCCCGTTAACTGGGCCTGGGAGGAGAGGAGCGAGGACTAATTAAATAACACCGGGTCTGTTTCCATGTGTGTTAGACTCATCACATTATACAGAGAGCCCACAGTGACACACAGACATGTCAATGAACCCCCAAGGCATTCACATGTATCCCACTTAGCATCTCATCACAACCCATTTCAATGGAACAGACACATCCATGGAATATCAATCAGAGGTTATTAGATCAGTCAGACACCTAAACCTCGTTAAGCAAGAAGACTGTTTTTCATGTTGAAGAATTAGATGTTTTAAGTGAAGTTGAAGGCGTAGAATTAGTAAAGCACACGATGAATAAATCAGAGCTCCTCTGGCACTAGAAGACACAGAGTAGGACTGGTCAACAACTAGCAGCTATGCTATCATTAGCATGTAATAAACAATAGCAGCTAAGCCATGTTTAGCATGTAACAAACACTAGCAGCTACGCTATCATTAGCATGTAAAAACCACTAGCAGCTATGCTATCATTAGCATGTAACAAACACTAGCAGCTATGCTATCATTAGCATGTAAAAACCACTAGCAGCTAAACTATCATTAGCATGTAACAAACACTAGCAGCTATGCTATCATTAAGTAAAAACCACTAGCAGCTATGCTATCATTAGCATGTAACAAACACTAGCAGCCATGATCATTACCATGTAACAAACACTAGCAGCTAAACTATCATTACCATGTAACAAACACTAGCAGCTAAACTATCATTACCATGTAACAAACACTAGCAGTTATGCTATCATTAGCATGTAACAAACACTAGCAGCTATGCTATCATTAGCATGTAAAAACCACTAGCAGCTAAACTATCATTAGCATGTAACAAACACTAGCAGCTAAACTATCATTACCATGTAACAAACACTAGCAGCTAAACTATCATTACCATGTAACAAACACTAGCAGCTATGCTATCTCATTACCATGTAACAAACACTAGCAGCTATGCTATCATTAGCATGTAACAATTGTGTTTGGGGGTCGGATCAGGGGGCGGAGGGACAGTGTCCCCTCGGGGAGGTGGGGGCGGGGGCTTGGGTCCAGTCAAGCAGGATGATCAGAAGGTCATGCTCACCCTCCCTGGGGTTCAGGAAGAAGGGAGAGGAACCCCCAAAAGATGAAAGGGGAACAGGGTTGTCCCACTTTCTGTTGAGAGGACTGTGTCCCAAATGACACCCAAATCAAATCAAATCAACAAATTTTATTTGTCACCTGGTCTAAAGTAGTGCACTACCATAGGGCCCTGGTCTAAAGTAGTGCACTACCATAGGGCTCTGGTCTAAAATAATGCACTATATAGGGAATAGGGAGCCATTTGGGTCACTTCCACAATCCCCACCCCCCTAACCAATACAGTAGACTGACAGGGGACACTGAACCATAACCCCTAACCTATACAGTAGACTGACAGGGGACACCTCTAACCATAACCCCTAACCTATACAGTAGACTGACAGGGACACCTCTAACCTTAACCCCTAACCTATATAGTAGACTGACAGGGGACACCTCTAACCATAACCCCTAACCTATACAGTAGACTGACAGGGACACCTCTAACCTATACAGTAGACTGACAGGGACACCTCTAACCATAACCTCTAACCTATACAGTAGACTGACAGGGGACACCTCTAACCATAAGCCCTAACCTATACAGTAGACTGACAGGGACACCTCTAACCATAACCCCTAACCTATACAGTAGACTGACAGGGACACCCCATAACCCCTAACTAACCATAACCCCTAACCTATACAGTAGACTGACAGGGACACCTCTAACCATAACCCCTAACCTATACAGTAGACTGACAGGGACACCCCTAACCATAACCCCTAACCTATACAGTAGACTGACAGGGACACCTCTAACCTTAACCCTAACCTATACAGTAGACTGACAGGGACACCTCTAACCATAACCCCTAACCTATACAGTAGACTGACAGGGACACCTCTAACCATAACCCCTAACCTATACAGTAGACTGACAGGGACACCTCTAACCATAACCCCTAACCTATACAGTAGACTGACAGGGACACCTCTAACCATAACCCCTAACCTATACAGTAGACTGACAGGGACACCCTCTGACCATAACCCTAACCTATACAGTAGACTGACAGGGACACCTCTAACCATAACCCCTAACCTATACAGTAGACTGACAGGGACACCCTAACCATAACCCCTAACCTATACAGTAGACTGACAGGGGACACCATCTAACCATAACCCCTAACCTATACAGTAGACTGACAGGGGACACCTCTAACCATAACCCCTAACCTATACAGTAGACTGACAGGGACACCTCTAACCATAACCCCTAACCTATACAGTAGACTGACAGGGACACCTCTAACCATAACCCCTAACCTATACAGTAGACTGACAGGGACACCCCTGACCATAACCCCTAACCTATACAGTAGACTGACAGGGACACCTCTAACCATAACCCCTAACCTATACAGTAGACTGACAGGGACACCCCTAACCATAACCCCCTAACCTATACAGTAGACTGACAGGGGACACCTCTAACCATAACCCTAACCTATACAGTAGACTGACAGGGACACCCCTAACCTATACAGTAGACTGACAGGGACACCCTAACCTATACAGTAGACTGACAGGGACACCTCTAACCATAACCCCTAACCTATACAGTAGACTGACAGGGACACCTCCCCTAACCATGACCCCTAACCTATACAGTAGACTGACAGGGACACCTCTAACCATAACCCCTAACCTATACAGTAGACTGACAGGGACACCTCTAACCATAACCCCTAACCTATACAGTAGGCTGACAGGGACACCTCTAACCATAACCCCTAACCTATACAGTAGACTGACAGGGACACCTCTAACCATAACCCCTAACCTATACAGTAGACTGACAGGGACACCCCTAACCATAACCCCTAACCTATACAGTAGACTGACAGGGGGACAAGTCACATGACATCTAGATAAGGGACCCATTGGTTAGTTTGCATCCTGCCATAAAACACAAAGAAAAAAAGGAGCTCTGTCTCATTCTCCTTCACATGTAACAACTGATCTGAGAGCAGTTGAAGGACCATTCAGAGCTCTCCTTCACTGACCTGGGCTCCTTCACATGTAACAACTGATCTGAGAGCAGTTGAAGGACCATTCAGAGCTCGCTCTCATTCTCCTTCACTGACCTGGGCTCCTTCACATGTAACAACTGATCTGAGAGCAGTTGAAGGACCATTCAGAGCTCTCTCTCATTCTCCTTCACTGACCTGGGCTCCTTCACATGTAACAACTGATCTGAGAGCAGTTGAAGGACCATTCAGAGCTCTCCTTTCACTGACC
>NW_024609248.1:0-37500 GCF_018296145.1 Oncorhynchus tshawytscha | reverse complement strand
AGTCCCTCCTACAACCTGTTAGCCCTGAGGCTAATAGTAGTAATGCTATCCTATATAAAGCAGTAGTCCCTCCTACAACCTGTTAGCCCTGAGGCTAATAGTAGTAATGCTATCCTATATAAAGCAGTAGTCCCCTCCTACAACCTGTTAGCCCTGAGGCTAATAGTAGTAATGCTATCCTATATAAAGCAGTAGTCCCCTCCTACAACCTGTTAGCCCTGAGGCTAATAACCTGTAGTAATGCTATCCTATATAAAGCAGTAGTCCCCTCCTACAACCTGTTAGCCCTGAGAGGCTAATAGTAGTAATGCTATCCTATATAAAGCAGTAGTCCCCTCCTACAACCTGTTAGCCCTGAGGCTAATAGTAGTAATGCTATCCTATATAAAGCAGTAGTCCCCTCCTACAACCTGTTAGCCCTGAGGCTAATAGTAGTAATGCTATCCTATATAAAGCAGTAGTCCCCTCCTACAACCTGTTAGCCCTGAGGCTAATAGTAGTAATGCTATCCTATATAAAGCAGTAGTCCCCTCCTACAACCTGTTAGCCCTGAGGCTAATAGTAGTAATGCTATCCTATATAAAGCAGTAGTCCCCTCCTACAACCTGTTAGCCCTGAGGCTAATAGTAGTAATGCTATCCTATATAAAGCAGTAGTCCCCTCCTACAACCTGTTAGCCCTGAGGCTAATAGTAGTAATGCTATCCTATATAAAGCAGTAGTCCCCTCCTACAACCTGTTAGCCCTGAGGCTAATAGTAGTAATGCTATCCTATATAAAGCAGTAGTCCCCTCCTACAACCTGTTAGCCCTGAGGCTAATAGTAGTAATGCTATCCTATATAAAGCAGTAGTCCCCTCCTACAACCTGTTAGCCCTGAGGCTAATAGTAGTAATGCTATCCTATATAAAGCAGTAGTCCCCTCCTACAACATGTTAGCCCTGAGGCTAGGCTAATAGTAGTAATGCTATCCTATATAAAGCAGTAGTCCCTCCTACAACCTGTTAGCCCTGAGGCTAATAGTAGTAATGCTATCCTATATAAAGCAGTGGTCCCCTCCTACAACCTGTTAGCCCTGAGGCTAGGCTAATAGTAGTAATGCTATCCTATATAAAGCAGTAGTCCCCTCCTACAACCTGTTAGCCCTGAGGCTAATAGTAGTAGTGCTATCCTATATAAAGCTGTAGTCCCCTCCTACAACCTGTTAGCCCTGAGGCTAATAGTAGTAATGCTATCCTATATAAAGCAGTAGTACCCTCCTACAACCTGTTAGTCCTGAGGCTAATAGTAGTAATGCTATCCTATATAAAGCAGTAGTCCCCTCCTACAACATGTTAGCCCAGGGGCTAGGCTAATAGTAGTAATGCTATCCTATATAAAGCAGTAGTCCCTCCTACAACCTGTTAGCCCTGAGGCTAATAGTAGTAATGCTATCCTATATAAAGCAGTGGTCCCCTCCTACAACCTGTTAGCCCTGAGGCTAGGCTAATAGTAGTAATGCTATCCTATATAAAGCAGTAGTCCCCTCCTACAACCTGTTAGCCCTGAGGCTAATAGTAGTAGTGCTATCCTATATAAAGCTGTAGTCCCTCCTACAACCTGTTAGCCCTGAGGCTAATAGTAGTAATGCTATCCTATATAAAGCAGTAGTACCCTCCTACAACCTGTTAGCCCCGAGGCTAGGCTAATAGTAGTAATGCTATCCTATATAAATCAGTAGTCCCCTCCTACAACCTGTTAGCCCTGAGGCTAATAGTAGTAATGCTATCCTATATAAAGCAGTAGTCCCCTCCTACAACATGTTAGCCCTGAGGCTAATAGTAGTAATGCTATCCTATATAAAGCAGTCGTCCCCTCCTACAACCTGTTAGCCCCGAGGCTAGGCTAATAGTAGTAATGCTATCCTATATAAATCAGTAGTCCTCCTACAACATGTTAGCCCTGAGGCTAATAGTAGTAATGCTATCCTATATAAAGCAGTAGTCCCCTCCTACAACATGTTAGCCCTGAGGCTAATAGTAGTAATGCTATCCTATATAAAGCAGTGGTCCCCTCCTACAACCTGTTAGCCCTGAGGCTAGGCTAATAGTAGTAATGCTATCCTATATAAAGCAGTAGTCCCCTCCTACAACCTGTTAGCCCTGAGGCTAATAGTAGTAGTGCTATCCTATATAAAGCTGTAGTCCCCTCCTACAACCTGTTAGCCCTGAGGCTAATAGTAGTAATGCTATCCTATATAAAGCAGTAGTACCCTCCTACAACCTGTTAGCCCCGAGGCTAGGCTAATAGTAGTAATGCTATCCTATATAAATCAGTAGTCCCCTCCTACAACCTGTTAGCCCTGAGGCTAATAGTAGTAATGCTATCCTATATAAAGCAGTAGTCCCCTCCTACAACATGTTAGCCCTGAGGCTAATAGTAGTAATGCTATCCTATATAAAGCAGTCGTCCCCTCCTACAACCTGTTAGCCCCGAGGCTAGGCTAATAGTAGTAATGCTATCCTATATAAATCAGTAGTCCCCTCCTACAACCTGTTAGCCCTGAGGCTAATAGTAGTAATGCTATCCTATATAAAGCAGTAGTCCCCTCCTACAACCTGTTAGCCCTGAGGCTAATAGTAGTAATGCTATCCTATATAAAGCAGTAGTCCCCTCCTACAACATGTTAGCCCTGAGGCTAATAGTAGTAATGCTATCCTATATAAAGCAGTAGTCCCCTCCTACAACATGTTAGCCCTGAGGCTAATAGTAGTAATGCTATCCTATATAAAGCAGTAGTCCCCTCCTACAACCTGTTAGCCCTGAGGCTAATAGTAGTAATGCTATCCTATATAAAGCAGTAGTCCCCTCCTACAACCTGTTAGCCCTGAGGCTAATAGTAGTAATGCTATCCTATATAAAGCAGTAGTCCCTCCTACAACATGTTAGCCCTGAGGCTAATAGTAGTAATGCTATCCTATATAAAGCAGTAGTCCCCTCCTACAACCTGTTAGCCCTGAGGCTAATAGTAGTAATGCTATCCTATATAAAGCAGTGGTCCCCTCCTACAACCTGTTAGCCCTGAGGCTAATAGTAGTAATGCTATCCTATATAAAGCAGTAGTCCCCTCCTACAACATGTTAGCCTGAGGCTAGCTTATAGAGGTACTTAGGATAGCTAATACAAGTGGTTTTCCACTAAGTGCTAATCCATTGGTAGACTCAGCTTGACTGCTATTCAGTAAAAGGGGAAATGTGCAGCACACCCCCAATAGCTAACACTAGATCCCTCAAACAAACACCCCTTCTCCTCACCCTGCAATTCACACCGAGAACTAACATTCACAAGTGTTACACAGTGCTCCCTACTCCCCCTCCTCTCCCTCCCCTCTCTTCCCCTCTCCTCTCCCTCTCCTCTCCCTCCCCTCTCTTCCCCTCCCTCTCCCTCCCCCTCTTCCCCTCTCCTCTCCCTCCCCCCTCTTCCCCTCTCCTCTCCCTCCCCCTCTTCCCCTCTCCTCTCCCTCCCCCTCTTCCCTCTCTCCTCTCCCCCTCCTCTCCCTCCCCTCTCTTCCCCTCTCCTCTCCCTCCCCCTCTTCCCCTCTCCTCTCCCTCCCCCCTCTTCCCCTCTCCTCTCCCTCCCCCTCTTCCCCTCTCCTCTCCCTCCCCCTCTTCCCCTCTCCTCTCCCTCCCCCTCTTCCCCTCTCCTCTCCCTCCCCCTCTTCCCCTCTCCTCTCCCCCTCCTCTCCCTCCCCTCTCTTCCCCTCTCCTCTCCCTCCCCCCTTTCCCCTCTCCTCTCCCTCCCCCTCTTCCCCTCTCCTCTCCCTCCCCCCCTCTTCCCCTCTCCTCTCCCTCCCCCTCTTCCCCTCTCCTCTCCCTCCCCCTCTTCCCCTCTCCTCTCCCTCCCCCTCTTCCCCTCTCCTCTCCCTCTCTTCCCCTCTCCTCTCCCTCCCCCTCTTCCCCTCTCCTCTCCCTCCCCCCTCTTCCCCTCTCCTCTCCCCCCTCTCTCTCTACACAGCACTGTGTAACACTTGTGAATGTTAGTTCTCGGTGTGAATTGCAGGGTGAGGAGAAGGGGTGTTTGTTTGAGGGATCTAGTGTTAGCTATTGGGGGTGTGCTGCACATTTCCCCTTTTACTGAATAGCAGTCAAGCTGAGTCTACCAATGGATTAGCACTTAGTGGAAAACCACTTGTATTAGCTATCCTAAGTACCTCTATAAGCTAGCCTCAGGCTAACATGTTGTAGGAGGGGACTACTGCTTTATATAGGATAGCATTACTACTATTAGCCTCAGGGCTAACATGTTGTAGGAGGGGACTACTGATTTATATAGGATAGCATTACTACTATTAGCCTAGCCTCGGGGCTAACAGGTTGTAGGAGGGGACGACTGCTTTATATAGGATAGCATTACTACTATTAGCCTCAGGGCTAACATGTTGTAGGAGGGGACTACTGCTTTATATAGGATAGCATTACTACTATTAGCCTCAGGGCTAACAGGTTGTAGGAGGGGACTACTGATTTATATAGGATAGCATTACTACTATTAGCCTAGCCTCGGGGCTAACAGGTTGTAGGAGGGTACTACTGCTTTATATAGGATAGCATTACTACTATTAGCCTCAGGGCTAACAGGTTGTAGGAGGGGACTACAGCTTTATATAGGATAGCACTACTACTATTAGCCTCAGGGCTAACAGGTTGTAGGAGGGGACTACTGCTTTATATAGGATAGCATTACTACTATTAGCCTAGCCTCAGGGCTAACAGGTTGTAGGAGGGGACCACTGCTTTATATAGGATAGCATTACTACTATTAGCCTCAGGGCTAACATGTTGTAGGAGGGGACTACTGCTTTATATAGGATAGCATTACTACTATTAGCCTCAGGGCTAACATGTTGTAGGAGGGGACTACTGATTTATATAGGATAGCATTACTACTATTAGCCTAGCCTCGGGGCTAACAGGTTGTAGGAGGGGACGACTGCTTTATATAGGATAGCATTACTACTATTAGCCTCAGGGCTAACATGTTGTAGGAGGGGACTACTGCTTTATATAGGATAGCATTACTACTATTAGCCTCAGGGCTAACAGGTTGTAGGAGGGGACTACTGATTTATATAGGATAGCATTACTACTATTAGCCTAGCCTCGGGGCTAACAGGTTGTAGGAGGGTACTACTGCTTTATATAGGATAGCATTACTACTATTAGCCTCAGGGCTAACAGGTTGTAGGAGGGGACTACAGCTTTATATAGGATAGCACTACTACTATTAGCCTCAGGGCTAACAGGTTGTAGGAGGGGACTACTGCTTTATATAGGATAGCATTACTACTATTAGCCTAGCCTCAGGGCTAACAGGTTGTAGGAGGGGACCACTGCTTTATATAGGATAGCATTACTACTATTAGCCTCAGGGCTAACAGGTTGTAGGAGGGGACTACTGCTTTATATAGGATAGCATTACTACTATTAGCCTAGCCCCTGGGCTAACATGTTGTAGGAGGGGACTACTGCTTTATATAGGATAGCATTACTACTATTAGCCTCAGGACTAACAGGTTGTAGGAGGGTACTACTGCTTTATATAGGATAGCATTACTACTATTAGCCTCAGGGCTAACAGGTTGTAGGAGGGGACTACAGCTTTATATAGGATAGCACTACTACTATTAGCCTCAGGGCTAACAGGTTGTAGGAGGGTGGTCTCATCAACACACCCCCAACACACCCCGGCAGAGCCAACACACCCCGGCAGAGCCAACACACCCCCCGGCAGAGCCAACACCCCCCGGCAGAGCCAACACACCCCGGCAGAGCCAACAAGTAGAGACAAGAAGTGAGTCAAAACAACCGTTCTCTCCATTAGAAGAGGTTACATACACACACCCCACAACAAGTCAACTTGGAATCCAAACCTTTCCAGGCAGCATGCTAAAAAACCACAACACAGTCAAACTAGCCGGTCCACTCATTTTCGTTCCCTAGGTTTAGGGTAGTGGGGTATAGAGAGGGGTTGGCTCTGTCGCCATACATTACTGTGTCCTGAGTCAGGTGGTCCAACCACAACCTCTTCCTAGACCCCTCTTCTCGCTCCCTTCTCTTTCCCATGTGTGTTGGGTAGTCTCAGTCTGTCCTGTGTGTTGGGTAGTCTCCGGTGTCCTACCTCAGTCTGTTCTGTGTGTTGGGTAGTCTCTGGTGTCCTACATCAGTCTGTTCAGTCTGTCCTACCTCAGTCTGTCCTGTGTGTTGGGTAGTCTCCGGTGTCCTACCTCAGTCTGTTCTGTGTGTTGGGTAGTCTCTGGTGTCCTACCTCAGTCTGTCCTACCTCAGTCTGTCCTACCTCAGTCTGTCCTGTGTGTTGGGTAGTCTCCGGTGTCCTACCTCAGTCTGTCCTACCGCAGTCTGTCCTACCTCAGTCTGTCCTACCTCAGTCTGTCCTACCTCAGTCTGTCCTGTGTGTTGGGTAGTCTCCGGTGTCCTACCGCAGTCTGCCCTACCTCAGTCTGTCCTACCTCAGTCTGTCCTGTGTGTTGGGTAGTCTCCGGTGTCCTACCTCAGTCTGTCCTCCTCAGTCTGTCCCGTGTCGGTGGGTTGCTGTGTGTGTGTGTTGTAGTGTGTATAGTCTCTGGTGTCCTCCCTCAGTCTGTCCTGTGTCGGTGGGTTCCTGTGTGTGTGTGTTGTAGTGTGTATAGTCTCCGGTGTCCTACCTCAGTCTGTCCCGTGTCGGTGGGTTCCTGTGTGGAGCAGGCAGCTGCAGCAGTCATTCTAACAGTCCTGATGGCCGTGCCGGGAAGCTAACTAGCCACCAACCTCTCACTGACGCTAGCAGCCTGTCCTGACGCCAACCTCTCACTGAGATCCTGAGAGACACACTGAGCCCCTGTTGCCCAAGCAGACTCTGCCCTGCCTCCCCCTGTCCCGTCCCCAAACCTCCTCCCCCTCCCCTAACTCCTATTCACAGGCAAATGGTAGGCTAAATACCAGATGGGCTTGTCCCAGCAACTGCAGGACAGGCAGAGAGGGGAGGAGGGGGGGTAAGAGGGAGGAGGGAGGGGAGGACTCTGTCGCTGCCACTACAAAGCCACTTCAGCGAAAGCAAGGAAAAAGAGAGGGAAGAAGGCATGGAGGGAGGGAGGGGAGAGAGGCATGGAGGGAGGGAGGGAGGGAGAGAGGCATGGAGGGAGGGAGGGAAGAAGGCATAGAAGGAGGGAGGGAGGGAGAGAGGCATGGAGGGAGGGAGGGAAGAAGGGCATGGAGGGAGGGAGGGAGGGAGGGAGGGAGAGAGGCATGGAGGGAGGGAGGCATGGAGGGAGGGAGGGAGGGAGGGAGGGAGGGAGAGAGGCATGGAGGGAGGGAGGGAGGCATGGAGGGAGGGAGGGAGGGAGGGAGAGAGGCATGGAGGGAGGGAGGGAGGGAGGGAGGCATGGAGGGAGGGAGGGAGGGAGAGAGGCATGGAGGGAGGGAGGGAGGGAGGGAGGGAGGGAGGGAGGGAGGGAGGGAGGGGGGAGAGAGGCATGGAGGGAGGGAGGGAGAGAGGCATGGAGGGAGGCATGGAGGGAGGGAGGGAGGGAGGGAGGGAGGGAGAGAAGGGAGGGAGAAAGGAAGGGAGAAAGGGAGGGAGAAAGGGAGGGAGAAAGGGAGGGAGAAAGGGAGGGAGGGAGGGAGAGAGGCAGGGAGGGAGGGAGGGAGTGAGGCATGGAGGGAGAAAGGGAGAAAGGGAGGGAGGGAGAGAGGGAGGGAGGCATGGAGGAAGGGAGAGAGGCATGGAGGGAGGGAGAGAGAAAGGGAGGGAGAAAGGGAGGGAGGGAGAAAGGGAGGGAGGGAGAAAGGGAGGGAGGGAGGGAGAGAGGCATGGAGGGAGGGAGAAAGGGAGGGAGGGAGGGAGAAAAGGAGGGAGGGAGAAAGGGAGAAAAGAGGGAGGGAGAAAGGGAGGGAGGGAGAGAGGGGAGGGAGAGAGGGGGAGGCATGGAGGGAGGGAGAAAGGGAGGGAGGGAGGTCAAACTTGGCACTGTACTGCTACCTGGACTGTGCGAACAGCGAACACCCCTTCCCACAACACACACTCTCACGTGTACACACACACACACACTCTCACATGTACACACACACACATCCTGTCAGACAGAGCAGGCTTCGTTTGATAGATGAGTAGAGCTGGTGCCTGTGGCCTCTACTATTGTGTCTTATTGTACACACTGGATATACACTATGAGGTTGACAAATGACTGTGGAGAGAGACGCGACCAATCAAAGGCCAGAGGCAGGCTAGCTCCTGGGGGACCTGGGAAAGCTGCATGTCTCATACCTTGTCTCTCCATAAACGGGTCTCTGTCCAACAGACAACACGTCCCTCCCATTCTGGGCTGTGTGTTCGGAACAAAGAGGAGCACGTATTGACATTGGAAGGTGCCGAGAGAAGAGTTGATCCTATAGAATATAACTGACTTATAGGAGCCCTGTGGTTGATCCTATAGAATATAACTGATTTATAGGAGCTCTGTGGTTGATCCTATAGAATATAACTGATTTATAGGAGCTCTGTGGTTGATCCTATAGAATATAACTGATTTATAGGAGCTCTGTGGTTGATCCTATAGAATATAACTGACTTATAGGAGCTCTGTAGTTGATCCTATAGAATATAACTGATTTATAGGAGCTCTGTGGTTGATCCTATATAATATAACTGATTTATAGGAGCTCTGTGGTTGATCCTATAGAATATAACTGATTTATAGGAGCTCTGTAGTTGATCCTATAGAATATAACTGATTTATAGGAGCTGTGTGGTTGATCCTATAGAATATAACTGACTTAAAGGAGCTCTGTGGTTGATCCTATAGAATATAACTGATTTATAGGAGCTCTGTGGTTGATCCTATAGAATATAACTGATTTATAGGAGCTCTGTGGTTGATCCTATAGAATATAACTGACTTATAGGAGCTCTGTGGTTGATCCTATGACTGGGTCTCTTCAGGACTGTTGACAGAGAGGCTGCAAGGGGCTTTGACATGCTAATTTACTCCTTTGATTGGTTAAGAAGCAGGAAGTGTGTGTCGGTCCGTGGGGTCTCGGTGTAGGCTGAGGTTCTCTGAGACGCTGCAGGATATCAATATCCTTCCGATCAATAACCTGATCAATAATCTGTGCCGCTCACAGCCTGTTACACCACACTGCACCGTGACCAAACCACAGAGGAACCGATCAATACTCCTTCTGTCAGGTAAAATACACAACAATACATCCCATCTGGCTACTGGGACAGTAATACATCCCATCTAGTTACTGGGGCAGTAATACATCCCCAACTAATTACTGGGGCAGTAACACATCCCCATCTAGCTACTGGGGCAGTAATACATCCCCATCTAGCTACTGGGGCAGTAATACATCCCATCTGGCTACTGGGATAGTAATACATCCCATCTAGTTACTGGGGCAGTAATACATCCCCATCTAATTACTGGGGCAGTAACACATCCCCATCTAGCTACTGGGGCAGTAATACATCCCCATCTAATTACTGGGGCAGTAACACATCCCCATCTAGCTACTGGGGCAGTAATACATCCCCATCTAGCTACTGGGGCAGTAATACATCCCAGTCTAGCTACTGGGGCAGTAATACATCCCCATCTAGCTACTGGGGCAGTAATACATCCCCATTTAGTTACTGGGGAAGTAATACATCCCATCTGGCTACTGGGGCAGTAATACATCCCAGTCTAGCTACTGGGGCAGTAATACATCCCATCTGGCTACTGGGGCAGTAATACCTCCCCATCTAGCTACTGGGGCAGTAATACATCCCATCTAGCTACTGGGGCAGTAATACATCCCCAACTAATTACTGGGGCAGTAACACATCCCCATCTAGCTATTGGGGCAGTAATACATCCCCATCTAGCTACTGGGGTAGTAATACATCCCATCTGGCTACTGGGACAGTAATACATCCCATCTAGTTACTGGGGCAGTAATACATCCCCATCTAATTACTGGGGCAGTAACACATCCCCATCTAGCTACTGGGGCAGTAATACATCCCCATCTAATTACTGGGGCAGTAACACATCCCCATCTAGCTACTGGGGCAGTAATACATCCCCATCTAGCTACTGGGGCAGTAATACATCCCCATCTAGTTACTGGGGCAGTAATACATCCCATCTGGCTACTGGGGCAGTAATACATCCCAGTCTAGCTACTGGGGCAGTAATACATCCCATCTGGCTACTGGGGCAGTAATACATCCCATCTGGCTACTGGGGCAGTAATACCTCCCCATCTAGCTACTGGGGCAGTAATACATCCCATCTAGCTACTGGGGCAGTAATACATCCCCAACTAATTACTGGGGCAGTAACACATCCCCATCTAGCTACTGGGGCAGTAATACATCCCCATCTAGCTACTGGGGCAGTAATACATCCCCATCTAGCTACTGGGGCAGTAATACATCCCATCTGGCTACTGGGACAGTAATACATCCCATCTAGTTACTGGGGTAGTAATACATCCCCATCTAATTACTGGGGCAGTAACACATCCCCATCTAGCTACTGGGGCAGTAATACATCCCCATCTAATTACTGGGGCAGTAACACATCCCCATCTAGCTACTGGGGCAGTAATACATCCCCATCTAGCTACTGGGGCAGTAATACATCCCAGTCTAGCTACTGGGGCAGTAATACATCCCCATCTAGCTACTGGGGCAGTAATACATCCCCATCTAGTTACTGGGGCAGTAATACATCCCAGTCTAGCTACTGGGGCAGTAATACATCCCATCTGGCTACTGGGGCAGTAATACATCCCATCTGGCTACTGGGGCAGTAATACCTCCCCATCTAGCTACTGGGGCAGTAATACATCCCATCTAGCTACTGGGGCAGTAATACATCCCCCATCTAGTTACTGGGGCAGTAATCCGTACCCATCTAGTTACCGGGGCAGTAATACGCACCCATCTAGCTACCGGGGCAGTAATACATCCCATCTGGCTACTGGGGCAGTAATACATCCCCATCTAGCTACTGGGGCAGTAATACATCCCATCTAGCTACTGGGGCAGTAATACATCCCCATCTAGCTACTGGGGCAGTAATACATCCCCATCTAGCTACTGGGGCAGTAATACATCCCATCTAGCTACCGGGGCAATAATACATCCCCATCTAGTTACTGGGGCAGTAATATTGGACAAAACATTTGGACCACTATACTATGGCTCTGATCCAATGTCCATACCTGTACCCTGCTTAAAATGAAGCTATGTGCACTAGTTAGAATTAAGGTATGCATTGGGCATGCATTCTAAGTGGAATATTAGTTTGGATATTGGAAGGTAGATTAGGACTGTGTTAGGAAGGTAGATTAGGAAGGTAGATTAGGACTGTGTTAGGAAGGTAGATTAGGACTGTGTTAGGAAGGTAGATTAGGACTGTGTTAGGAAGGTAGATTAGGAAGGTAGATTATGACTGTGTTAGGAAGGTAGATTAGGACTGTGCTAGGAAGATAGATTAGGAAGGTAGATTAGGACTGTGTTAGGAAGGTAGATTAGGACTGTGCTAGGAAGGTAGATTAGGAAGGTAGATTAGGACTGTGTTAGGAAGGTAGATTAGGACTGTGTTAGGAAGGTAGATTAGGAAGGTAGATTAGGAAGGTAGATTAGGACTGTGTTAGGAAGGTAGATTAGGACTGTGGATTAGGAAGGTAGATTAGGACTGTGTTAGGAAGGTAGATTAGGACTGTGCTAGGAAGATAGATTAGGAAGGTAGATTATGACTGTGTTAGGAAGGTAGATTAGGACTGTGCTAGGAAGGTAGATTAGGAAGGTAGATTATGACTGTTAGGAAGGTAGATTAGGACTGTGCTAGGAAGGTAGATTAGGACTGTGTTAGGAAGGTAGATTAGGACTGTGTTAGGAAGGTAGATTAGGAAGGTAGATTAGGACTGTGTTAGGAAGGTAGATTAGGACTGTGTTAGGAAGGTAGATTAGGAAGGTAGATTAGGACTGTGTTAGGAAGGTAGATTAGGACTGTGTTAGGAAGGTAGATTAGGAAGGTAGATTAGGACTGTGTTAGGAAGGTAGATTAGGACTGTGTTAGGAAGGTAGATTAGGAAGGTAGATTAGGACTGTGTTAGGAAGGTAGATTAGGACTGTGTTAGGAAGGTAGTGTTAGCGGCAGGCCTTGTCTCCAGGGTGGTAGCTCTAGCTAGCTGGTTACATTGTAAGCGTTGGGTGTTAGCAGCAGGCCTTGTCTCCAGGGTGGTAGCTCTAGCTAGCTGCTAGCTGGTTACATTGTAAGCGTTGGGTGTTAGCAGCAGGCCTTGTCTCCAGGGCGGTAGCACTAGCTAGCTGGTTACATTGTAAGCGTTGGGTGTTAGCGGCAGGCCTTGTCTCCAGGGCGGTAGCTCTAGCTGGCTGCTAGCTGGTTACATTGTAAGCGTTGGGTGTTAGCGGCAGGCCTTGTCTCCAGGGCGGTAGCACTAGCTAGCTGCTAGCTGGTTACATTGTAAGCGTTGGGTGTTAGCGGCAGGCCTTGTCTCCAGGGCGGTAGCACTAGCTAGCTGCTAGCTGGTTACATTGTAAGCGTTGGGTGTTAGCGGCAGGCCTTGTCTCCAGGGCGGTAGCACTAGCTAGCTGCTAGCTGGTTACATTGTAAGCGTTGGGTGTTAGTGGCAGGCCTTGTCTCCAGGGTGGTAGCACTAGCTAGCTGGTTACATTCTGATTACGTTCTGTTCTCACGACTGATCGTTCTGATATCTCTACAGTGGACTCACGACTGATCGTTCTGATATCTCTACAGTGGACTCACGACTGATCTTTCTGATATCTCTACAGTGGACTCATGACTGATCGTTCTGATATCTCTACAGTGGACGGACTCACGACTGATCGTTCTGATATCTCTACAGTGGACTCACGACTGATCGTTCTGATATCTCTGCAGTGGACTCACGACTGATCGTTCTGATATCTCTACAGTGGACTCACGACTGATCGTTCTGATATCTCTACAGTGGAGTCACGACTGATCGTTCTGATATCTCTACAGTGGACTCACGACTGATCATATCCCTATCATATCGACTGATCGTTCTGATATCTCTACAGTGGACAGATGGATATCTCTACAGTGGACTCACGACTGATCGTTCTGATATCTCTACAGTGGACTCACGACTGATCGTTCTGATATCTCTACAGTGGACTCACGACTGATCGTTCTGATATCTCTACAGTGGACTCACGACTGATCGTTCTGATATCTCTACAGTGGACTCACGACTGATCGTTCTGATATCTCTACAGTGGACTCACGACTGATCGTTCTGATATCTCTACAGTGGACTCACGACTGATCGTTCTGATATCTCTACAGTGGACTCACGACTGATCGTTCTGATATCTCTACAGTGGACTCACGACTGATCGTTCTGATATCTCTACAGTGGACTCACGACTGATCATATCCCTATCACGTTCGCTCTGATATCTCTACAGTGGACTCCCGACTGATCGTTCTGATATCTCTACAGTGGACTCACGACTGATCGTTCTGATATCTCTACAGTGGAGTCACTGATCTTCTGATATCTCTACAGTGGACTCACGACTGATCGTTCTGATATCTCTACAGTGGACTCACGACTGATCGTTCTGATATCTCTACAGTGGACTCGTGACTGATCGTTCTGATATCTCTACAGTGGACTCACGACTGATCGTTCTGATATCTCTACAGTGGACTCGTGACTGATCGTTCTGATATCTCTACAGTGGACTCACGACTGATCGACGTTCTGATATCTCTACAGTGGACTCGTGACTGATCGTTCGATATCTCTACAGTGGACTCGTGACTGATCGCTCTGATATCTCTACAGTGGACTCACGACTGATCGTTCTGATATCTCTACAGTGGACTCACGACTGATCGTTCTGATATCTCTGCAGTGGACTCACGACTGATCGTTCTGATATCTCTACAGTGGAGTCACGACTGATCGTTCTGATATCTCTACAGTGGAGTCACGACTGATCGTTCTGATATCTCTACAGTGGACTCACGACTGATCGTTCTGATATCTCTACAGTGGACTCACGACTGATCGTTCTGATATCTCTACAGTGGACTCACGACTGATCGTTCTGATATCTCTACAGTGGAGTCTACGAGTCACGACTGATCGTTCTTGCACAGCCTTTTGTATTCCTCTCAGACATGTGAGACTTCATCACACCCACACACACACACCCACGCTCGCACGCACGCACCCACACACACACCCCACGCTCGCACGCACCCACACACACACACCCACGCCGCACGCACGCCGCACGCACCCACACACACACCCACGCCGCACGCACGCTCGCACGCACCCACACACACACCCACGCTCGCTCGCACGCACACGCACACACCCAAGCACTGTACTCTGTCTTTGGGACCATCTGGTGCCTAAGGAGGTTACTGACCGGCATGCGACATGCTGGGAAGGGGCAGACCACATACGATGCACCCCGGCCCATACCCCAAACACCCCTGTCTACCCCTTACCCCCCGTCTCCAAACCCCCACCCCCGTCTCCTATCCCGTGTCCCCCAGGCCAAATCACAATCACAGCACAAGTCAATGATCAGCGCAGCGCTCACTTTCAATGGGAGATGATCAGTGCGATGTGTAAATCTGCCCTTTAGTCACAAACACCCTCCTCCTCCTCCTCCCTTCACCTCAGCGCTAACTGTCACTTTCCCTGATCTGTGACGGGGCTGTCGGTCGGTTCGGCTGGAGGGGTTAGAATACGTGTCAGAGCACGGGGCTGTTGGTCGGTTTGGCTGGAGGGGTTAGAATACGTGTCAGAGCACAGGGCTGTCGGTCGGTTTGGCTGGAGGGGTTAGAATACGTGTCAGAGCACGGGGCTGTTGGTCGGTTTGGCTGGAGGGGTTAGAATACGCGTCAGAGCACAGGGCTGTTGGTCGGTTTGGCTGGAGGGGTTAGAATACGTGTCAGAGCACAGGGCTGTCGGTCGGTTTGGCTGGAGGGGTTAGAATACGTGTCAGAGCACAGGGCTGTCGGTCGGTTTGGCTGGAGGGATATAGAATACGTGTCAAAGCACAGGGCTGTCGGTCGGTTTGGCTGGAGGGATATAGAATACGTGTCAGAGCACAGGGCTGTCGGTCGGTTTGGCTGGAGGGGTTAGAATACGTGTCAGAGCACAGGGCTGTCGGTCGGTTTGGCTGGAGGGATATAGAATACGTGTCAAAGCACAGGGCTGTCGGTCGGTTTGGCTGGAGGGGTTAGAATACGTGTCAGAGCACAGGGCTGTGGTGTGGATGTGGATTGGCATTGTGTGGCATCCCTACTCTGTGAGACAGAAGAACACACAGAGTTGGTGGAACACAAACAATGTCTATATTTGGTCCAATACATGTCTTTATCTTCCTGTCACAGCTTTCGGAGAGACTTCCAGAACTTTTTCTGTTTGTCCTTGAGGATAACAAAAAGCATGTCAACTCAGTAAACTATATGGGTCATTGGATACAGCGCTTTCGGGAAGTATTGACTTTTCCCACAGTTTGTTACGTTACAGCCTTAATCTAAAATGGATTAAATTCATTTATTTCAATCTACACACAATACACCATAACAATTGTGATGTCATTATGGGGTATTGTGATGTCATTATGTGGTATTGTGATGTCATTATGGGGTATTGTGATGTCATTATGGTTTATTGTGATGTCAATATGGGGTATTGTGATGTCAATATGGGGTATTGTGATGTCATTATGGGGTATTGTGATGTCATTATGGGCTATTGTGTGTAGATTGATGAGGAAATAAATGAATTTAATCTAACAAAAACGGACCTGGTACGGACCATCACCATGTACTAGTATGGACCATCACCATGTACTGGTATGGACCATCACTATGTACTGGTATGGACCATCACCATGTACTGGTATGGGCCATCACTATGTACTGGTACAGTCAATTACCATGTACTGGTATGGACCATCACCATGTACTGGTATGGACCATCACCATGTACTGGTATGGACCATCACCATGTACTGGTACGGGCCATCACCATGTACTGGTACGGACCATTACTATGTACTGGTATGGACCTTAACTATGTACTGGTACGGACCCTTACTACGTACTGGTACGGACCATCACCATGTACTGGTATGGACCATCACCATGTACTGTTTTTTTTGTACTGGAAGATTGCTTTGTGAGGCCAGACTGTTGGGCTTGACAATGAGCAATGAAGTTGGGAAAGAGCGAGACAAACAGATCTGGGACCAGGCTAGTGGAAGATAATACCAAACCCAGTCAAGTTCCTTCAGGCTGGGCTGATCTGGGACCAGGCTAGTGGAAGTTAACACCAAACCCAGTCAGGTTCCTTCAGGCTGGGCTGATCTGGGACCAGGCTAGTGGAAGATAATACCAAACCCAGTCAGGTTCCTTCAGGCTGGGCTGATCTGGGACCAGGCTAGTTGAAGATAATACCAAACCCAGTCAGGTTCCTTCAGGCTGGGCTGATCTGGGACCAGGCTAGTGGAAGATAATACCAAACCCAGTCAGGTTCCTTCAGGCTGGGCTGAATTACAAAGAGATGGGTGTTGTTCCTACATGAAGACCAGGTCTTCTGTGTTGTGTCATATCCCTGTTGTCTATCTGTGTCTTTTGATTTACATTAACACAGCTAGCAGCTCAATATGCTTAACATTAACACAGCTAACAGCTCAATATGGTTAACATTAACACAGCTAGCAGCTAGCAGCTCAATATGATTTACATTAACACAGCTAGCAGCTCAATATGATTCACATTAACACAGCTAACAGCTAACAGCTCAATATGGTTAACATTAACACAGCTAGCAGCTCAATATGGTTAACATTAACACAGCTAACAGCTCAATATGGTTAACATTAACACAGCTAACAGCTCAATATGATTAACATTAACACAGCTAACAGCTAACAGCTCAATATGATTAACATACCTAACAGCTCAATATGGTTAACATTAACACAGCTAACAGCTAGCAGCTCAATATGATTCACATTAACACAGCTAACAGCTCAATATGGTTAACATTAACACAGCTAACAGCTCAATATGGTTAACATTAACACAGCTAACAGCTCAATATGGTTAACATTAACACAGCTAACAGCTCAATATGGTTAACATTAACACAGCTAGCAGCTAGCAGCTCAATATGATTCACATTAACACAGCTAACAGCTCAATATGGTTAACATTAACACAGCTAGCAGCTAGCAGCTCAATATGATTCACATTAACACAGCTAGCAGCTCAATATGATTCACATTAACACAGCTAGCAGCTAGCAGCTCAATATGATTCACATTAACACAGCTAACAGCTCAATATGGTTAACATTAACACAGCTAACAGCTCAATATGATTAACATTAACACAGCTAACAGCTAACAGCTCAATATGATTAACATACCTAGCAGCTCAATATGATTCACATTAACACAGCTAACAGCTCAATATGGTTAACATTAACACAGCTAACAGCTCAATATGGTTAACATTAACACAGCTAGCAGCTCAATATGGTTAACATTAACACAGCTAACAGCTCAATATGGTTAACATTAACACAGCTAGCAGCTCAATATGGTTAACATTAACACAGCTAACAGCTAGCAGCTCAATATGGTTAACATTAACACAGCTAACAGCTCAATATGATTTACATTAACACAGTTAACAGCTCAATATGGTTAACATTAACACAGCTAACAGCTAACAGCTCAATATGGTTAACATTAACACAGCTAACAGCTCAATATGGTTAACATCAACACAGCTAACAGCTCAATATGGTTAACATTAACACAGCTAACAGCTACCAGCTCAATATGATTTACATTAACACAGCTAACAGCTAACAGCTCAATATGGTTAACATTAACACAGCTAACAGCTACCAGCTCAATATGATTTACATTAACACAGCTAACAGTTACCAGCTCAATATGGTTAACATTAACACAGCTAACAGCTAGCAGCTCAATATGGTTAACATCAACACAGCTAACAGCTCAATATGTCAACAGATGGTAGGAGATAGTGTAGCTCTGCTAACACCCACACCGGGGTCACTCTGCCGTGGTTTGAGGGGAGGAAGAGAGGAGGGGGGAGAACAAGGTGGGAGGGGTGCTATGATTATGCTAATCTGTAAATGTGATACTGATCATTCTGTAGGGAGGACAGCTGTTGTGGGCTGTAGTCATGGCTGCTGACCCTGAGAGAGAGAGGGACTGTCTGTCTGCAGAGAGAGAGAGACATCATCCCATATACCACCCTATTCCCTATATAGTGCACTACTTTAGACCAGAGCCCTATGGCACCCTATTCCCTATATAGTGCACTACTTTATACCAGAGCCCTATGGCACCCTATTCCCTATATAGTGCATTACTTTAGACCAGAGCCCTATGGCACCCTATTCCCTATATAGTGCACTACTTTTCACCAGAGACCTATAGGGAACAGGGTGCCATTTGGAACACAGCCATGGAGACTGGTGGAGAATGTAGTTGTAGTTAGCAGCTGTGACTGGAGGGGCGACTGGCTGGCTGGCTGGATGGATGGCTGGCTGGCTGGCTGACTGGCTAGCTGGCTAGCTGGCTGGCTGACCGGCTGACTGACTGGCTAGCTGACTGGCTGGCTGACTGGCTGGCTGGCTGGCTGACTGGCTAGCTGACTGGCTGGCTGACTGACTGGCTGGCTGGACACTGAGCGATAAACATTGATAGAGGGCTGCTGATATTTTAGTGTCTGAGAGTATTGGCTCTGGAGAGACAACAGACGACAAGCTTGGCTGACTGACTGGCTGGCTAGCTAACTGGCTGGCTGACTGACTGACTGGCTGGCTGACTGGCTGGCTACTGAGTGATAAACATTGATAGAGGGCTGCTGATATTTTAGTGTCTGAGAGTATTGGCTCTGGAGAGACAACAGACGACAAGCTTGGCTGACTGACTGGCTGGCTAGCTGACTGGCTGGCTGACTGACTGACTGACTGGCTGGCTACTGAGTGATAAACATTGATAGAGGGCTGCTGATATTTTAGTGTCTGAGAGTATTGGCTCTGGAGAGACAACAGACGACAAGCTTGGCTGACTGACTGGCTGACTGACTGACTGGCTGACTGACTGGCTGGCTGACTGGCTGACTGACTGGCTGACTGACTGACTGGCTGGCTGACTGGCTGGCTGACTGGCTGGCTACTGAGTGATAAACATTGATAGAGGGCTGCTGATATTTTAGTGTCTGAGAGTATTGGCTCTGGAGAGACAAAAGACGACCAGCTTGGCTGAACTGACTCAGTATTATTCCGTATGAGAAGGCTACCAGAAAGTAAAATACACTCGTTCAGGGGTTCAATCGGGTTCATCACATCATCTATGCCCAGTTCAAAGTCAAACCCTGGAACAGGTTTGTCAAGTCAGACATTTTCTTCAGCAGACTGTTAACGAGTTTAAATTGAGGACCGACAGATAGACCTCTATTGGTTAATGTTTATGGAGTTGGTTAACTTGTCTTTAATACTGTTCTGTCTAATTCTCTACAGCAGCTCAGAGCTTACAGTATGCCTTGTCTAAGATCCTGTTCTGTCTAAGTCTCTACAGAGCTTACAGTATGCCCTGTCTAAGATCCTGTTCTGTCTAAGTCTCTACAGAGCTTACAGTATGCCTTGTCTAAGATCCTGTTCTGTCTAAGTCTCTACAGAGCTTACAGTATGCCCTGTCTAAGATCCTGTTCTGTCTAAGTCTCTACAGCAGCTCAGAGTATGATCCTTACTACAGCAGTATGCCTTGTCTAAGATCTGACTGAGACAAGGAAGTGACTGACAATGTTGTGACCTCACTCTCTCTCACACACACACACACTGTGTGTATGGCTGTGGTGAGAGACAATTGTATGTCAAGGCAGTGAAGTCACAGGTCACTGAGAGAGCTCTTTGTAACACAGTGTGTCTACAGTCCCTCCTGACACTGCTCTAAGACACACACACACACACACACACACACACACACACACACACACACACACACACACACACACACACACACACACAGAGGTGTGTGGTCTGCTGTTTGTTCACCCGCACAGACCCACAATTACTAATAGCCCATCCGTAACCACCAGTCAGATCCCTGTTTATTCTCTATATTTTTGGTTAGGTACTCTAGTTTTTGTATATCTATGTTTTCTTTTTCTTTTTGGCCTAGCATGGTTGCCAATCAGAGGCAGCTGTATATCGTTGTCTCTGATTGGGGATCATACTTAGGCAGCCATTTTTCCTATCGGTCAAGTTCTCTGTCATCTCCACTCCTTTAAGGATCAAAAATATATTTTTTAGGGACCAGGGAGAAAATGCAATAAAAATAAATGACTGGAAATTATTTTCTGAATCAGTTTGACCGGTTGAAAGGAAAATAGAAAGCTGTGAAAAACGACCCAACATGTTTCTGATCAGATGTCAGGTCGGCTTGGATGCATATTTTCTGTGGTTGAAATACTATCAGCTTTTATGATGCTGATAAAGGTAGCACCTTTACAGACGGTCCCTTACTACACATTCACATTCTCTCTAGATGCTGATAAAGATAACACCTTTACAGACGGTTCCTAACTTTAAATTCACATTCTCTCTAGATGCTGATAAAGAGGGTACCTTTACAGACGGTCCCTAACTGCACATTCACATTCTCTCTAGATGCTGATAAAGATAGTACCTTTACAGACGGTCCCTTACTACACATTCACATTCTCTCAAGATACTGATAAAGAGGGTACCTTTACAGACGGTCCCTAACTACACATTCACATTCTCTCTAGATGCTGATAAAGAGGGTACCTTTACAGACAGTCCCTAACTACACATTCACATTCTCTCAAGATACTGATAAAGATATCACATTTGCAGACGATCCCTATCTTTATCAGTATCTTGAGAGAATGTGAATGTGTAGTTAGGGGACCATCTGTAAATGTGCTAACTACACATTCACATTCTCTCTAGATGCTGATAAAGAGGACCTTTACAGACGGTCCCTAACTATACACTCACATTCACTCTAGATGCTGATAAAGATAGGGACCGTCTATAAAGGTGCTAACTACACATTCACATTCTCTCTAGATGCTGAAAGAAATAAATCATATTTCTCCACATCTGTTCCCGAATCAAAATGTACATTTGGTGGATCATTTTACTGCAAGAAATACTTCAATCTGCAGGAGTTACAGTCAAACAAAGAAGAAAAGCTCCTGATAAAACACACCCTATGGAAGGATCCTGATAAAACACACCCTATGGAAGGATCCTGATAAAACACACCCTATGGAAGGATCCTGATAAAACACACCCTATGGAAGGATCCTGATAAAACAAACCCTATGGAAGGATCCGGATAAAACACACCCTATGGACACACCCTATGGAAGGATCCTGAAAACACACCCTATGGAAGGATCCTGATAAAACACACACCCTATGGAAGGATCCGGATAAAACACACATGGAAGGATCCTGATAAAACACCTGACAAACTATGGAAGGATCCGGAAGGATCCTGAAAACACACCCTATGGAAGGATCCGGATAAAACACACCCTATGGAAGGATCCTGATAAAACACACCCTATGGAAGGATCCGGATAAAACACACCCTATGGAAGGATCCGATAAAACACACCCTATGGAAGGATCCGGATAAAACACACCCTATGGAAGGATCCGGATAAAACACACCCTATGGAAGGATCCGATAAAACACACCCTATGGAAGGATCCGGATAAAACACACCCTATGGAAGGATCCGGATAAAACAGGAAGGATCACACCCTATGGAAGGATCCGGATAAAACACACCCTATGGAAGGATCCGGATAAAACACACCCTATGGAAGGATCCGGATAAAACACACCCTATGGAAGGATCCGGATAAAACACACCCTATGGAAGGATCCGGATAAAACACACCCTATGGAAGGATCCGGATAAAACACACCTACCCACCCTATGGAAGGATCCGGATAAAACACACCCTAAAACACACACCTATGGAAGGATCCGGATAAAACACACCCTATGGAAGGATCCGGATAAAACACACCCTATGGAAGGATCCGGATAAAACACACCCTATGGAAGGATCCGGATAAAACACACCCTATGGAAGGATCCGGATAAAACACACCCTATGGAAGGATCCGGGATAAAACACACCCTATGGAAGGATCCGGATAAAACACACCCTATGGAAGGATCCGGATAAAACACACACCCTATGGAAGGATCCGGATAAAACACACACACCCTATGGAAGGATCCGGATAAAACACACCCTATGGAAGGATCCGGATAAAACACACCCTATGGAAGGATCCGGATAAAACACACCCTATGGAAGGATCCGGATAAAACACACCCTATGGAAGGATCCGGATAAAACACACCCTATGGAAGGATCCGGATAAAACACACCCTATGGAAGGATCCGGATAAAACACACCCTATGGAAGGATCCGGATAAAACACACCCTATGGAAGGATCCTGATAAAACACACCCTATGGAAGGATCCGGATAAAACACACCCTATGGAAGGATCCGGATAAAACACACCCTATGGAAGGATCCGGATAAAACACTATGGAAGGATCCCTATGGAAGGATCCGGATAAAACACACCCTATGGAAGGATCCGGATAAAACACACCCTATGGAAGGATCCGGATAAAACACACCCTATGGAAGGATCCTGATAAAACACACCCTATGGAAGGATCCGGATAAAACACACCCTATG
This sequence comes from Oncorhynchus tshawytscha, assembly GCF_018296145.1. NCBI lineage: Eukaryota > Metazoa > Chordata > Actinopteri > Salmoniformes > Salmonidae > Oncorhynchus > Oncorhynchus tshawytscha. The sequence continues at coordinate 14,608 of NW_024609248.1, read as the reverse complement.
GAAGGATCCTGATAAAACACACCCTATGGAAGGATCCGGATAAAACACACCCTATGGAAGGATCCGGATAAAACACACCCTATGGAAGGATCCGGATAAAACACACCCTATGGAAGGATCCGGATAAAACACACCCTATGGAAGGATCCGGATAAAACACACCCTATGGAAGGATCCGGATAAAACACACCCTATGGAAGGATCCGGATAAAACACACCCTATGGAAGGATCCGGATAAAACACACCCTATGGAAGGATCCGGATAAAACACACCCTATGGAAGGATCCGGATAAAACACACCCTATGGAAGGATCCGGATAAAACACACCCTATGGAAGGATCCTGATAAAACACACCCTATGGAAGGATCCGGATAAAACACACCCTATGGAAGGATCCGGATAAAACACACCCTATGGAAGGATCCGGATAAACACACTATGGAAGGATCCGGATAAAACACACCCTATGGAAGGATCCTAAACACATAAAACACACCCTATGGAAGGATCCGGATAAAACACACCCTATGGAAGGATCATAAAACACACCTATGGAAGGATCCTGATAAAACAAACCCTATGGAAGGATCCGGATAAAACACAATTCCTATGGAAAAAACACACTATGGAAGGATCCGGATAAAACACACCCTATGATAAAACACACCCTATGGAAGGATCCGGATAAAACACACCCTATGGAAGGATCCGGATAAAACACACCCTATGGAAGGATCCGGATAAAACACACCCTATGGAAGGATCCGGATAAAACACACCCTATGGAAGGATCCGGATAAAACACACCTACCTATGGAAGGATCCGGATAAAACACACCCTATGGAAGGATCCGGATAAAACACACCTATGGAAGGATCCGGATAAAACACCTGATAAAACAAACCCACACCCTATGGAAGGATCCTGATAAAACACACAAACCTATGGAAGGATCCGGATAAAACACATGGAAGGATCCTGATAAAACAAACCCTATGGAAGGATCCGGATAAAACACACCTATGGAAGGATCCGGATAAAACACACCCTATGGAAGGATCCGGATAAAACACACCCTATGGAAGGATCCTGATAAAACATGGAAGCCCTAAAACACACCCTATGGAAGGATCCGGATAAAACAAACCCTATGGAAGGATCCGGATAAAACACATAAAACACACTATGGAAGGATCCGGATAAAACACACTTATGGAAGGATCCGATAAAACAAAAAACAAACCTATGGAAGGATCCGATAAAACACACCCTATGGAAGGATCCGGATAAAACACACCCTATGGAAGGATCCGGATAAAACACACCCTATGGAAGGATCCGGATAAAACACACCCTATGGAAGGATCCTGATCCGATAAAACACACCTATGGAAGGATCCGGATAAAACAGGAAGGATCCTGATAAAACAAACCCTATGGAAGGATCCTGATAAAACAAATCCTAACGAAATAGCATGTGCCACACCGAAGTCTTGTGAATGATGCTGAGGCAGTAAAGAGAGCCTGAGACAGAGAAAGAGGGGGCAAGATAGATAGAGGAGAGATAAGAGAGAGATGAGAGAGAGAGAGAGAGGAGAGAGAGAAGAGAGAATGAGAGAGAGAGAGAGAGAAGGAGAGAAAGAATGAGAGAAAGACAGAGAGAATGAGAGAGAGAGAAAGAAATGAGAAGAGAGAGAAAGACAGGAATGAGAGAAAGACAGAGAGAGATAAAGAGAAGGAGATAAAGAGAGAGGAAGGAGAGAATGAGAGAGAGAGAATGAGAGAAAGACAGAGAGAATGAAGAGAGAGAACACACCCTAGAGAATAAAGAGAGAGAGAGAATAGAGAGAATGAGAGAAAGACAGAGAGAATGAGAGAGAAGAGAGAGAATAAAACAGGATCCTGATAAAGAAACCCTATGAAAGACAGAGAAAGAGAATGAGAGAAAGAGAAGGAGAGAGAGAATGAGAGAAAACCCTATGGAAGGATCCGAGAGAGAGATGAGATCCGAGAGAGAGAATGAGAGAAGGAGAGAAACAGGGGATGAGAGAGAGGATGAAAGACACAGAGAGAAAGTGAGATAGCAGTTCCTCTTACCTTGTCGAAGAACTCGTAGAGACGTAAACGGTCTTGTCAATGTTGGTCTTGGTGTCTTCTACCCTCTGGGAGAAGTCGTGATAAAACAGGTGGACCCAGAAGGATCGAACTTTGACCTCGTACACCTGCAGCTCGGCTGACGACAAGTCTTCCCAACGTTCGAGACGTTTCAGCAGCGCCTCGCCTCCCTTACAGTGTTAAAACACACCCTATAGGACAGAACAGACAGTCAACTCTAACCATTACAGTGCTCCTATAGGACAGAACAGACAGTCAACTGAGAGAGAGAGAGAGAATAACCATTACAGTGCTCCTATAGGACAGAACAGACAGTCAACTCTAACCATTACAGTGTTCCTATAGGACAGAACAGACAGTCAACTCTAACCCTCTACAGTGCTCCTATAGGACAGAACAGACAGTCAACTCTAACCCTTACAGTGCTCCTATAGGACAGTCTTCCCAACAGACAGTCAACTCTAACCCTTACAGTGTTCCTATAGGACAGAACAGACAGTCAACTCTAACCATTACAGTGTTCCTATAGGACAGAACAGACAGTCAACTCTAACCCTTACAGTGCTCCTATAGGACAGAACAGACAGTCAACTCTAACCATTACAGTGTTCCTATAGGACAGAACAGACAGTCAACTCTAACCCTTACAGTGCTCCTATAGGACAGAACAGACAGTCAACTCTAACCCTTACAGTGCTCCTATAGGACAGAACAGACAGTAACTTGTATAGCTCACACACACACACCGGTAGGATTGTCAAATGTTTGCCTGTCGACATTACTTAACACCTCTGAACAAAATGTCGGCAGTCAATCTCTTTTTGTGTTCACACAGCAAAGACCTTGACGTCGTCAGTCACTCAGCCTTGTTAACATACTCCAAACCTGAAGGTGGCAGTAGTGTTGTTTGGCAACGCATGTCCGTGTTATAAGCTTAGTTTATGGTCTAGATTCCAATGTTATCTAGCTATCTAGCTAGCTGCGCTAATGTTGCTATTTTGTATAAAGCCCCTGTAGATAACAGCCAGATCCCACTGCTAGATAACTAAAAAAACAACTGAATTCACTCTCCATGATCCCATACTGCCAGTGGCAGCCCATAGCCAAATGTTTAGCTAACGAACGTTAGCATATTCGCTAGCTAGCGCAACATAGCTATAGCTAGCTAGCGCAACATAGCTAGCTAGCTAAGGACACTGCACTAAGTCGGCAGCTAATTGACAGGCGGCTGTTTCATGGAAACTAATCCATTGTGAATTCATTATAATGTGAATACTAGCTAGTATTAGCATTATAATGTGGTTGTTAGCTAGCATGGCCATTATAATGTGGTTGTTAGCTAGCATGGCCATTATAATGTGGTTGTTAGCTAGCATGGCCATTATAATGTGGTTGTTAGCTAGCATGGAGGTAGTATTTAATGTCAATACATTATCAATACATTATAATGTGGTTGTTAGCTAGCATGGCCATTATAATGTGGTTGTTAGCTAGCATGGAGGTAGTATTTAGTGTTTTAGTGCATGGCCATTATAATGGTTGTTAGCTAGCATGGAGGTAGTATTTAATGTCAATGGCATTATCATACATTATAATGTGGTGTTAGCTAGCATCATTATAATGTAGCTAGCATGGAGGTGGCAATACATTCAATACATTATAATGTGTTGTTAGCTAGCATGGCCATTATAATGTAGCTTGCCTAGCATGGAGGTAGTATTTAATGTCAATGCATTATCAATACATTATAATGTATAGCATGGCCATTATAATGTGGGTTAGTTGAGATTATGTGGTTGTTAGCATGGCCATTATAATGTGGTTGTTAGCTAGCATGGAGGTAGTATTTAATGTCAATACATTATCAATACATTATAATGTGGAAGTTAGCTGGAAGATGGTCTGTTATAATGTGGTTGTTAGCTAGCAGAGGTAGTATTTAATGTCAATACATTATCAATACATTATAATGCTAGCATGGAGCGTTGTTAACTAGCAGGAGGACTTTCCAATACTCAATCCAGTCACTACCTGCACACACATTATGATGTGGTTGCATGGAGGTAGCAGGTCAATATGTTACATTATAATGTGTTGTTAGCTAGCATGGCCATTATGATGTGGTTGTTAACTAGCTGAGGTAGTATTTAGTGTTTGTACATTATCAATACACAGATTTAAAATATCTATTGACAAGCAAATGTTTATTTTGGCTGTTCTTATGTCATGAAGATGTTGATGTCAGCCAGATGATGTCATTGGAGTCAGTTAGTTAGCAGTTGGCCAGTTAGAAGAGTTGGAGTCAGCCAGTCAGAGGTTGGAGCCAGTCAGACAGAGGTCAGCCAGTCAGTCAGAAGAGGTTGGAGTTGGAGCCAGTCAGCCAAGAGTTGCCAGCAGCCAGTCAGAAGATGTCAGTGAGTCAGAAGATGCCAGTCAGTCAGATTCAGATGTGAGAGGGAGAGAGTTTGAGAGAGTTGTGCCATGTTGGAGTCAGGAGTGAGTCAGAAGATGTTGGAGTGAGGAGTGAGTTAGAAGATGTGGAGTGTCAGTTAGAGGATGTTGGAGTCAGTCAGTCAGTCAGAGTTATGTTGAGGGATGTTGACAGTGAGTTAGAAGATGTTTGAGTGAGTCAGAAGATCAGCTGGAGTGAGTCAGAAGATGTTGGCAGTGTAGAGTTAGAAGATGTTGGAGTGAGCTCAGAAGAGGTTGGAGTGAGGAGTCAGTTAGATGAGTCAGTCAGTGAGTCAGAAGATGTTGGTTAGTTTAGTCAGAAGATGTTGGATTTGTGAGTTAGAAGATGTTGGAGTGAGTCAGAAGATGTTGGAATGAGTCAGAAGATGCTGGACACAGTCAGAAGATGCTGGAGTGAGTCAGAAGATGCAGCCAGTGAGTCAGATGATGTTGGAGTGAGTCAGATGATGTTGGTGTGAGTTAGAAGATGTTGGAGTGAGGAGGAGTTAGAAGAGGTTGGGTGAGTCAGAAGATATATGGAGGAGTCAGAAGATGTTGGAGTGAGCCAGAAGAGGTTGGAGTGAGTTAGAAGATATTGGAGTCAGATAAGTTGGAGTCAGATGATGTTGGCGGGTGAGTTAAAAGAGGTTGAGTGAGTCAGATGATGTTGGGTGAGTCAGAAGATGTTGGAGTGAGTTAGAAGATGGAGTGAGTTAGAAGATGTTGGAGTCAGTCAGAATATTTTTATTTGAAAATAAACTGACTAGCATATTAGATCTGAGAGACTGTTATTATGTGTTATTGTGAGTCCAAATGATACGGACCTGACGTGAACTTTCATTGCTAGTGTAGTTTCTCTCACTGAAGATTCTGGTTTCCTGACATCACTGTCCAGATGAATCCTCCTCTTCTCTGACATTATCATATGACTCTACTGGTTTCCTGAATCCAGTCATCATATACTGCACATCACTAAACAAAATACACACACACACCATACAACACTTTTTCACAAACTAGTCCATATGTATCTTATGTTATGTTAGGTTTATGTACTCTTGTTTGTATATTTCTGCTTTTGTATTTGTTGTGTTCATAATAAAAATATTTTAAAAAATTAAGAAATAATAAATAAAATAAAACCACACACACACACACACACACACACACACACACACACACACACACACACACACAGAATGACAATATCTGTAAATCTATGACAGGCCCCCTAATGTACAGTTGGTTTTCCTGACATGTAATCCAGATATACTGGTTCCCTAACACTTTAGGGCCCATGACTCCATTTTTGATATATAAATGAAATGTGCGGCCCTCCACCATGTAAAAACAAGAGTTCTGTAATCTGTCACAGCCCTGACCGTAGAGACTGGTTTTATGTCTCCATTTGGTTTGGTCAGGGTGTGATATACTGGTTTTCTGCATTCATGTTCAAGTTTCTATGTTGTCTATTTCTTTGTGTTTTGGCGGGTGTGGTTCTCAGTCACTAGTCAGCTGACAGCACAAACTGAAATTAGGGGAACTATTAGAATTTTATCATCACTAGTCCAATGACGGACCGATTTCTGCACATCACCTTAGGTCCATATGGTCCATATAGTATCTACTGGTTTTCTGACATCACTAGTCCATATGTATATACTGGTTTTCTGACATCACTAGTCCATATGTATATACTGGTTTTCTGACATCACTAGTCCATATGTATATACTGGTTTTCTGACATCACTAGTCCATATGTATATACTGGTTTTCTGACATCACTAGTCCATATGTATCTACTGGTTTTCTGACATCACTAGTCCATATGTATATACTGGTTTTCTGACATCACTAGTCCATATGTATCTACTGGTTTTCTGACATCACTAGTCCATATGTATCTACTGGTTTTCTGACATCACTAGTCCATATGTATCTACTGGTTTTCTGACATCACTAGTCTACTGGTTTTCTGACATCACTAGTCCATATGTATATACTGGTTTTCTATACTATTCTACTGTATCTTAGTCTATGTATTACTCATCTCATATGTATAGACTGGTTTTCTATACTATTCTAAGGTATCTTAGTCTGTTCCTCACTGACATCACTAGTCCATATGTATATAGCCTTAACTCATTCCTACTTAGATGTATTTTGGGGTATACGTTGTGGAATTGTTAGCTATTACTGCATTGTCGAAGCTAGAAGCACAAGCATTTCACTACACAATAACATCTGCTAACCATGTGCATGTGACCAATAACATCTGCTAACCATGTGACAGATAACATCTGCTAACCATGTGTATGTGACCAATAACATCTTCTAACCATGTGCATGTGACCAATAACATCTGCTAACCATGTGTATGTGACCAATAACATCTGCTAACCATGTGACCAATAACATCTGCTAACCATGTGACCAATAACATCTGCTAACCATGTGCATGTGACCAATAACATCTGCTAATCATGTGACCAATAACATCTACTAACCATGTGACCAATAACATCTACTAACCATGTGACCAATAACATCTACTAACCATGTGTATGTGACCAATAACATCTACTAACCATGTGACCAATAACATCTGCTAACCATGTGACCAATAACATCTACTAACCATGTGTATGTGACCAATAACATCTACTAACCATGTGACCAATAACATCTGCTAACCATGTGTATGTGACCAATAACATCTGCTAACCATGTGTATGAGACCAATAACATCTACTAACCATGTGACCAATAACATCTGCTAACCATGTGACCAATAACATCTGCTAACCATGTGTATGTGACCAAAAACATCTGCTAACCATGTGCATGTGACCAAAAACATCTGCTAACCATGTGACCAATAACATCTGCTAACCATGTGACCAATAACATATGCTAACCATGTGACCAATAACATCTGCTAACCATGTGTATGTGACCAATAACATCTGCTAACCATGTGACCAATAACATCTGCTAACCATGTGTATGTGACCAATAACATCAGCTAACCATGTGTATGTGACCAATAACATCTGTGACCAATAACCATGTGACCAATAACATCTGCTAACCATGTGACCAATAACATCTGCCAACCATGTATGTGACCAATAACATCTGCTAACCATGTGTATGTGACCAATAACATCTGCTAACCATGTGACCAATAACATCTGCTAATAACATCTGTTAACCATGTGACCAATAACATCTGCTAACCATGTGACCAATAACATCTGCTAACCATGTGACCAATAACATCTGCTAACCATGTGACCAATAACATCTGCTAACCATGTGACCAATAACATCTGCTAACCATGTGACCAATAACATCTGCTAACCATGTGACCAATAACATCTGCTAACCATGTGACCAATAACATCTGCTAACCATGTGACCAATAACATGTTATTTGATTTTAAACGGTTGACAAGATAGAGCCACATGTGTAGGAGAAAACAGAAACCGCTCTGTTTACGATAACCTCCTCTAGAGGCTACCGGAGGTCACTGATACCCCAGGTCTATGAACCCATTTTCATATCAGGACCCCTAGTTTGGAAGACTCTGCTATAATGCATCATAGCTATAAGAGTTATAAGCTGTTATGTACCTCCTTGACTCCCTCTCCAGGCTCCTGAAACATGATAAACTCCAGTTCCTGCCCGATTGAGAGTCCCAGCCCCTTTCCCCAGCCCCTATAACCAGCCCCTATCCCCAGCCCCTATAACCAGCCCCTATCCCCAGCCCCTATAACCAGCCCCTATAACCAGCCCCTATCCCCAGCCCCACCAGCCCTATCCCCCCTATCCCAGCCCCTATAACCAGCCCCTATCCCCAGCCCCTATAACCAGCCCCTTTCCCCAGCCCCTATAACCAGCCCCTATAACCAGCCCCTATCCCCAGCCCCTATAACCAGCTCCTATAACCAGCCCCTATAATGGGAATTGATGGGAAATGATGTAAATATATCACTAGCCACTTTAAACAATGCTACCTTATATAATGTTACTTAACCTACATTATTCATCTCATATGTATACGTATATACTGTACTCTATATCATCGACTGCATCCTTATGTAATACATGTATCACTAGCCACTTTAACTATGCCACTTTGTTTACATACTCATCTCATATATACTGTACTCGATACCATCTACTGTATCTTGCCTATGCTGCTCTGTACCATCACTCATTCATATATCCTTATGTACATATTCTTTATCCCCTTACACTGTGTATAAGACAGTAGTTTTGGAATTGTTAGTTAGATTACTTGTTGGTTATTACTGCATTGTCGGAACTAGAAGCACAAGCATTTCGCTACACTCGCATTAACATCTGCTAACCATGTGTATGTGACAAATAAAATTTGATTTGATTTAACCAGCACCGATAACCAGCCACTATAACCAGCCCCTATAACCAGCCCCTATAAACATCCCCAGCCCCAATCCTTATAACCAGCCCATATCCCTATAACCAGCCCTATCCCTATCCCCAGCCCCTGTCCCTATAACCAGCCCCTATCCCTATAACCAGGCCCTATCCCCAGTCCCCTGCCCCTATAACCAGCCCATATCCCTATAACCAACCCCTACCCCAGCCCTCTATCCCTATAACCAGCCCCTATCCCCAGCCCCTATAACCAGCCCCTTAACCAGCCCTATAAACACCCCAATCCTATCCCTATAAACAGGCCCTATCCCCAGTCCCCTATCCCTATAACCAGTCCCTATCCCTATAACCAGCCCCTACCCCCAGCCCCCTCCTATCCCTAGCCCCCCCAGCCCTGTCCCTATCCCCCTATAACCAGCCCCTAACCCTCTAGCCCATATAAACCAGCCCCCCAGCCCCTATCCCCAGGCCCGATAACCAGCCCCTATAATCAGCCCCAGCCCCTGTCCCTACCCCAGCCCCTATCCCTATAACCAGTCCCTATCCCTATAACCAGCCCCATATCCCTATAACCAGCCACTAACCCCAACCCTATAACCAGCCCCTATCCTGGCCCTATAATCAGCCCCAGCCCCTATCCCCAGCCCCTATCCCTATAACCAGCCACTATCCTATAACCAGCCCCTATCCCTATAACCAGCCCTTATCCCCAGCCCTATCCTATCCCCAGCCCCTATCCTCAGCCCTATCCTATAACCAGCCCCTATCCCTATAACCAGCCCCTATCCCTATAACCAGCCCCCATCCCCAGCCCCTATCCCTATAACCAGCCCCTATCCCTATAACCAGCCCCTATCCCTATAACCAGCACATATCCTATAACCAGCCTCTATCCTATAATCAGCCCCTATCCCTATAACCAGCCCCCTATCCCTATAACCAGCCCCTATCCCTATAACCAGCCCCTATCCCTATAACCAGCCCATATCCCTATAACCAGCCTCATATCCCTATAACCAGCACATATAACCAGCTATCTCTATAACCAGCCCCTATCCCTATAACCAGCCCCTATCCTATAACCAGCCCCTATCCCTATAACCAGCCCCTATCCCTATAACCAGCCCCTATCCCTATAACCAGCCCCTATCCATATAACCAGCCCCTATCCCCAGGTCCTATCCCTATAACCAACCCCTATCCCCAGCCCCTATCCCTATAACCAGACCATATCCTATAACCAGCCCATATCCCTATAACCAGCCCCATCCCCAGCCCCTATCCCTATAACCAGCCCCTATCCCTATAACCAGCCCATATCCCTATAACCAGCCCATATCCCTATAACCAGCCCCTATCCCTATAACCAGCCCATATCCCTATAACCAGCCCTATCGCTATAACCAGCCCCTATCCATATAACCAGCCCCTATCCCCAGCCCATATCCCTATAACCAGCCCCTATCCATATAACCAGCCCCTCCCCAGCCCCTATCCCTGTAACCAGCCCTCCACAGCCCCTATCCCTATTCCCAGCCCCTATCCCTATTCCCAGCCCTATACCCCAGCCCTAACACCCAGCCCTATACCCCAGCCCTAACACCCAGCCCTATACCCCAACCCTATACCCCAGCCCTATACCCCAGCCCTAACACCCAGCCCTATACCCCAGCCCCAACACCCAGCCCTATACCCCAGCCCCAACACCCAGCCCTATACCCCAGCCCTAGCCCCTATACCCCAGCCCTATACCCCAACCCTATACCCCAGCCCTATACCCAGCCCTATACCCCAGCCCTATACCCAGCCCTATACCCCAGTCCTAACACCCAGCCCTATACCCCAACCATATACCCAGCCCTATAGCCTAGCCCTATACCCCAGCCCTATACCCCAACCATATACCCAGCCCTATACCCTAGCCCTAACCCAGCCCTATACCACAGCCCTAAACCCCAGCCCTATACCCCAGTCCTATACCCCAACCCTATACCCCAGCCCTAACACCCCAGTCCTAACCCAGCCCTATACCCCAGCCCTAACACCCAGCCCTATACCCCAGCCCTAACACCCAGCCCTAACACCCAGCCCTATACCCCAACCCTATATCCCAGCCCTATACCCCAGCCCTAACACCCAGCCCTATACCCCAACCCTATACCCCAACCCTATACCCCAGCCCTATACCCCAGCCCCTATACCCCAGCCCTATACCCCAGCCCTATACCCCAACCCTAACACCCAGCCCTCTCACCTCCTTGAATCCCTGCTCCAGACTCTTGAACTCCATGATAAAGTCCAGTTCCTGAGTGCGTTGGTTGGACAGCATCACCAGCTTGTGAACCAGCTCATCCACCTGATCATACAGACCAGCCACAACCTCCACGGCATCTCTGGAGGGACACACAGAGAGAGAGACAGTCCTTTAGACTTCCAGCAGGACAGATAGAGGCAGGCTCCTTTTGAAGACAGTACAGTAGTTCCTCAGTCCAATACAACGTTTCCTTGCACAGTAGAAACAAGACACTTTCAGCTAGGACACAGCTAGGACACAGCTAGGACACAGCTAGGACACAGCTAGGAGAGACTCTCTTGACTCAGAGGACAGCTAGGAGAGACTCTCTTGACTCAGACAGACAGCTAGGAGAGACTCTTGACTCAGAGGACAGCAAGAGACTTTCTTGACTCAGACACAGCTAGGAAGACTCTCTTGACTCAGACGACAGCTAGGAAGACTCTATTGACTCAGAGGACAGCTAGGATAGACTCTCTTGACTCAGACGACAGCTAGGAGAGACTCTCTTGACTCAGACGACAGCTAGGAGAGACTCCCTTGACTCAGACGACAGCTAGGAGAGACTCCCTTGACTCAGACGACAGCTAGGAGAGACTCCCTTGACTCAGACGACAGCTAGGAGAGACTCCCTTGACTCAGACGACAGCTAGGAGAGACTCCCTTGACTCAGACGACAGCTAGGAGAGACTCCCTTGACTCAGAACAGCTAGGAAGACTCCCTTGACTCAGACGACAGCTAGGAGAGACTCCCTTGACTCAGACGACAGCTAGGAGAGACTCCTTGACTCAGACGACAGCTAGGAGAGACTCCCTTGACTCAGACGACAGCTAGGAGAGACTCTCTTGACTCAGACGACAGCTAGGAGAGACTCTCTTGACTCAGACGACAGCTAGGAGAGACTCCCTTGACTCAGACGACAGCTAGGAGAGACTCCCTTGACTCAGACGACAGCTAGGAGAGACTCTCTTGACTCAGACGACTATCTTTCACCAAAATCAAATTTCTGATTTTTAACTGTAGAAGAAAGATGTGATTGTATTGTTGCCTGTTCCTCTCTGAAGAAAAGTAAATATTCCCCCTCGTGTGCTGTCTTTAGTTGATGCTAGTCAGAGCCAGTCTGTGGTACTACTGTACACTGTGGTCATCACTGACATGGACTGACAGAGCAGGCTGACATCTCATTGGATCACCAGTTGAATTGATTGACATGGGGTGGATGTGTTGATTGAGTTGAGGAATGAGAGATAGAGATTTGATTGGATGAGCTGGTTTGAGTGACAGAGCAGAGTGTGTGTGTGTGTGTGTACTCTACCGTGTCTATCTATCGATCTGCTTCCGTGTCCGTTGTGTGTGTGTGTGTGTGTGTGTGTGTGTGTGTGTGTGTGTATCTGTCGTTAAGGAAGCATTAGCTCAGGGCTCCAGCAGCAGACACTGACTGAGTACATTGTGAGGGACGCCTAGGATGAAGCCCGGGTCGATGACTACAACATGACATCATAGCCCCTAGCTAGCTCTCTACTGTAGTCCAGTATTACAGTACACTGCATTGTCCTCACGTTATACTGTACAGCCATACTCTGTTTCCCCAACAGTTAGACCAACACACACACAACAGTTAGACCAACTCACACACACACAACAGTTAGACCAACTCACACACACAACAGTTAGACCAACTCACACACACAACAGTTAGACCAACTCACACACAACAGTTAGACCAACTCACACAACAACAGTTAGACCAACTCACACACACACAACAGTTAGACCAACTCACACACACAACAGTTAGACCAACTCACACACAACAGTTAGACCAACAGTTAGACCAACTCACACACACACAACAGTTAGACCAACTCACACACACAGTTAGACCAACTCACACACACACAACAGTTAGACCAACTCACACACACACACAGTTAGACCAACTCACACACACAACAGTTAGACCAACTCACACACACACAACAGTTAGACCAACTCACACACACACAGTTAGACCAACTCACACACAACAGTTAGACCAACTCACACAACAGTTAGACCAACTCACACACACAACAGTTAGACCAACTCACACACACACAGTTAGACCAACTCACACACACACAACAGTTAGACCAACTCACACACACAACAGTTAGACCAACTCACACACACACAGTTAGACCAACTCACACACACACAACAGTTAGACCAACTCACACACAACAGTTAGACCAACTCACACACACACAACAGTTAGACCAACTCACACACAACAACAGTTAGACCAACTCACACAACAACAGTTAGACCAACTCACACACAACAGTTAGACCAACTCACACACAACAGTTAGACCAACTCACACACAACAGTTAGACCAACTCACACAACAGTTAGCCCAACTCACACACAACAGTTAGCCCAACTCACACACAACAGTTAGACCAACTCACACACAACAGTTAGACCAACTCACACACAACAGTTAGACCAACTCACACACAACAGTTAGACCAACTCACACACAACAACAGTTAGACCAACTCACACACAGTTAGACCAACTCACACACACAACAGTTGACCAACTCACACACAACAGTTAGACCAACTCACACACAACAGTTAGACCAACTCACACACAACAGTTAGACCAACTCACACACAACAGTTAGCCCAATGTGTAATTGTGATGACCTGACCTTGTCTGAAACATTTAAACATCTTTGTAGAACATAAATATCAGCAGGGTGATTATATTGGAAAACCTCCTTTAACTGAGGACAATCAGAATGGACCGTCACACACTCTTGCAGGTTAGAGGGGGAGGGGAGTCAGGTAGACTAGTGGTTAGAGGGGAGGGGACGGCAGGTAGACTAGTGGTTAGAGGGGAGGGGAGGCAGGTAGACTAGTGGTTAGAGGGGAGGGGCGGCAGGTAGACTAGTGGTTAGAGTGGAGGGGAGGCAGGTAGACTAGTGGTTAGAGTGGAGGGGCGGCAGGTAGACTAGTGGTTAGAGGGGAGGGGAGGCAGGTAGACTAGTGGTTAGAGGGGGAGGGGAGGCAGGTAGACTAGTGGTTAGAGGGGAGGGGCGGCAGGTAGACTAGTGGTTAGAGGGGAGGGGCGGCAGGTAGACTAGTGGTTAGAGTGGGAGGGGACGGCAGGTAGACTAGTGGTTAGAGGGGAGGGGGAGGCAGGTAGACTAGTGGTTAGAGTGGAGGGGACGGCAGGTAGACTAGTGGTTAGAGGGGAGGGGCGGCAGGTAGACTAGTGGTTAGAGGGGAGGGGAGGCAGGTAGACTAGTGGTTAGAGGGGAGGG
>NW_024609247.1:0-127448 GCF_018296145.1 Oncorhynchus tshawytscha | reverse complement strand
ATAATGACAGTAGATGGTAGACCAGGGTAATATAATGACAGTAGATGGTAGACCAGGGTAAGTAGACCAGGTGATATAATGACAGTAGATGGTAGACCAGGGTAATATAATGACAGTAGATGGTAGACCAGGGTAATATAATGACAGTAGATGGTAGACCAGGGTAATATAATGACAGTAGATGGTAGACCAGGGTAATATAATGACAGTAGATGGTAGAACAGGGTAATATAATGACAGTAGATGGTAGACCAGGGTAATATAATGACAGTAGATGGTAGACCAGGGTAATATAATGACAGTAGATGGTAGACCAGGGTAATATAATGACAGTAGATGGTAGACCAGGGTAATATAATGACAGTAGAGTGGAGACCAGGGTAATATAATGACAGTAGATGGTAGACCAGGGTAATATAATGACAGTAGATTGAAGACCAGGGTAATATAATGACAGTAGATGGTAGACCAGGGTAATATAATGACAGTAGATGGTAGACCAGGGTAATATAAACAGGGTAATGGTAGACCAGGGTAATATAATGACAGTAGATGGTAGACCAGGGTAATATAATGACAGTAGATGGTAGACCAGGGTAATATAATGACAGTAGATGGTAGACCAGGGTGAAATAATAATGACAGTAGAGTGTAGACCAGGGTGATATAATGACAGTAGATGGTAGACCAGGTAATATAATGACAGTAGATGGTAGACCAGGGTAATATAATGACAGTAGAGATACCAGGTAATATAATGACAGTAGAGTTTAGACCAGGGTAAATATTGACATTAGATGGTAGACCAGGGTAATATAATGACAGTAGATGGTAGACCAGGGTAATATAATGACAGTAGATGGTAGACCAGGGTAATATAATGACAGTAGATGGTAGACCAGGGTAATATAATGACAGTAGAGGGGTAGACCAGGGTAATATAATGACAGTAGATGGTAGACCAGGGTAATATAATGACAGTAGATGGCAGACCAGGTTATTATAATGACAGAAGATGGTAGACCAGGGTAATATAATGACACTAGATGGCAGACCAGGGTAATATAATGACAGTAGATGGTAGACCAGGGTAATATAATGACAGGGAGATGGTAGACCAGGGTAATATAATGACAGTAGATGGTAGAACAGGGTAATATAATGACAGTAGATAGACCAGGGTATTATAATGACAGTAGATGGTAGACCAGGGTAATATAATGACAGTAGATGGTAGACCAGGGTAATATAATGACAGTAGACCAGGGTAATATAATGACATTAGAGGATAGACCAGGGTAATATAATGACACTAGATGGCAGACCAGGTAATATAATGACAGTAGATGGTAGACCAGGGTAATATAATGACAGGGGATGGTAGACCAGGGTAATATAATGACAGTAGATGGTAGACCAGGGTAATATAATGACAGTAGATGGTAGACCAGGGTAATATAATGACAGTAGATGGTAGACCAGGGTAATATAATGACAGTAGATGGTAGACCAGGGTAATATAATGACAGTAGATGGTAGACCAGGTAATATAATGACAGTAGATGGTAGACCAGTGTAATATAATGACAGTAGATGGTAGACCAGGGTAATATAATGACAGTAGATGGTAGACCAGGGTAATATAATGACAGTAGATGGTAGACCAGGGTAATATAATGACAGTAGAGACCAGGGAGAGTAAATATAATGACAGTAGATGGTAGACCAGGTAATATAATGACAGTAGATGGTAGACCAGGGTAATATAATGACAGTAGAGAGTCCAGGGTAATATAATGACAGTAGATGGTAGACCAGGGTAATATAATGACAGTAGAGACCAGGGTAATATAATGACAGTAGATGGTAGACCAGGGTAATATAATGACAGTAGATGGTAGACCAGGGTAATATAATGACAGTAGATGGTAGACCAGGGTGATATAATGACAGTAGAGTGTAGACCAGGGTAATATAATGACAGAAGATGGTAGACCAGGGTAATATAATGACAGTAGATGGTAGACCAGGGTAATATAATGACAGTAGATGGTAGACCAGGGTAATATAATGACAGTAGATGGTAGACCAGGGTAATATAATGACAGTAGATGGTAGACCAGGGTAATATAATGACAGTAGATGGTAGAGCAGGGTAATATAATGACAGTAGATGGTAGACCAGGGTAATATAATGACAGTAGATGGTAGACCAGGGTAATATAATGACAGTAGATGGTAGACCAGGGTAATATAATGACAGTAGAGGTAGACCAGGTAATATAATGACAGTAGATGGTAGACCAGGGTAATGTAATGACAGTAGATGGTAGACCAGGGTAATATAATGACAGTAGATGGTAGACCAGGGTGATATAATGACAGTAGATGGTAGACCAGGGTAATATAATGACAGTAGATGGTTAGACCAGGGTAATATAATAACAGTAGATGGTAGACCAGGGTAATATAATGACAGTAGATGGTAGACCAGGGTAATATAATGACAGTGGATGGTAGACCAGGGTAATATAATGACAGTAGATGACCAGGTAATATAATGACAGTAGATGGTAGACCAGGGTAATATAATGACAGTAGATGGTAGACCAGGGTAATATAATGACAGTAGAGGGTAGACCAGGGTAATATAATGACAGTAGATGGTAGACCAGGGTAATATAATGACAGTAGAGGGGAGACCAGGGTAATATAATGACAGTAGATGGTAGACCAGGGTAATATAATGACAGTGGATGGTAGACCAGGGTAATATAATGACATTAGAGACCAGGGTAATATAATGACAGTAGATGATAGACCAGGGTAATATAATGACAGTAGAGGGTAGACCAGGGTAATATAATGACAGTAGATGGTAGACCAGGGTAATATAATGACAGTAGAGGTGAGACCAGGGTAATATAATGACAGTAGAGGGTAGACCAGGGTAATATAATGACAGTAGATAGTAGACCAGGGTATTATATAATGACAGTAGATGATGTAGACCAGGGTAGTATAATGACAGTAGATGGCAGGCCAGGGTAATATAATGACAGTAGATGGTAGACCAGGGTAATATAATGACAGGGATAGTAGACCAGGGTAATATAATGACAGTAGATGGTAGACCAGGGTAATATAATGACCGGGAATGGTAGACCAGGGTAATATAATGACAGTAGATGGTAGACCAGGCTAATATAATGACCGGGGATGGTAGACCAGGGTAATATAATGACAGTAGATGGTAGACCAGGCTAATATAATGACAGTAGAGGGTAGACCAGGGTAATATAATGACAGTAGATGGTAGACCAGGGTAATATAATGACAGTAGAGGGTAGAACAGGGTAATATAATGACAGTAGATGGTAGACCAGGGTAATATAATGACAGTAGATGGTAGACCAGGGTAATATAATGACAGTAGATGGTAGACCAGGCTAATATAATGACAGTAGAGGGTAGACCAGGGTAATATAATGACAGTAGATGGTAGACCAGGGTAATATAATGACAGTAGAGGGTAGAACAGGGTAATATAATGACAGTAGATGGTAGACCAGGGTAATATAATGACAGTAGATGGTAGACCAGGGTAATATAATGACAGTAGATGGTAGACCAGGGCAATATAATGGCAGTAGATGGTAGACTGGGGTAATATAATTACAGTGGATGGTAGACCAGGGTAATATAATGACAGTAGATGGTAGACCAGGGTAATATAAACCAGGGTAATATAGACCAGGGTAATATAATGACAGTATATGGTAGACCAGGGTAATATAATGGCAGTATATGGTAGACCAGGGTAATATAATGACAGTATATGGTAGACCAGGTGATATAATGACAGTAGATGGTAGACTAGGGTAATATAATGACAGTAGATGGTAAACGAGGGTAATATAATGACAGTAGATGGTAAACCAGGGTAATAAAATGACAGTAGATGGTAGACCAGGGTAATATAATGACAGTAGATGGTAATATAATGACAGTAGATGGTAGACCAGGGTAATATAATGACAGTAGATGGAATACCAGGGTAATATAACCAGGGTAACCAGTAGAGGGTAAAATAATGACTTTAGATGGTAGACCAGGGTAATATATTGACAGTAGATGGTAGACCAGGGTAATATAATGACAGTAGATGGTTGACCAGGGTAATATAATGACAGTAGAGGTTAAAGTAATGACAGTAGATTGTAGAGTAGACCAGGGTCATATAATGGTAGTAGAGGGTAAAATATTAACAGCAGATGGTAGACCAGGGTTATTTTATGAGAGTAGATGGTAGACCAGGGTAATACCAGGGTAATATAATGACAGCAGACAGTAGACCAGGGTAATATAACCAGGTTAACCAGTAGAGGGTAAAATAATGAGTTTAGGTGGTAGACCTGGTCTGGTCTGGTCTAACTGACCTGGTCTGGTCTAGCTGGTCTGTCATAATATAATAGAGACAGTAATCTAGCTTGGCTGTCATATTTTAATAGAGACAGTAGATCTAGCTGGTCTTTCATATTATAAGAGGGAAGGTAGATCTAGCTGGTCAGTCATATTATAATAGAGACATTAGATCTAGCTGGTCTGTCATAATAAAATAGAGACAGTAGAATTAGCTGGTCTTTCATAATATAATAGAGACAGTAGATATAGCTGAACTGTCATAATATAATAGAGACAGTAGATGTAGCTGGTCTGTCATAATATAATAGAGACAGTAGATCTACCTGGTCTGTTATAATATCATAGAGACAGTAGATCTAGCTGGTCTGTCATAATATAATAACGGCAGTAGATATAGCTGGTCTGTCATATTTGAATAGAGACAGTAGATCTAGGTGGTCTGTCATATTATAATTGAGACAATAGAATTAGCTGGTCTTTCATATTATAATAGAGACAGTAGATGTAGCTGGTCTGTCATAATAATATAATAGAAACAGTTGATCTAGCTGGTCTGTCATATTATCATAGAGACAGTAGAATTAGCTGGTCTGTCATAATATAATAGAGACAGTAGATCTAGCTGGTCTGTCATAATATAATAGAGACAATAGATCTAGCTGGTCTGTCATAATATAATAGAGACAGTAGATCTACCTGGTCTGTTATAATATCATAGAGACAGTAGATCTAGCTGGTCTGTCATAATATAATAACGGCAGTAGATATAGCTGGTCTGTCATAATATAATAGAGACAGTAGATCTAGCTGGTCTGTCATAATATAATAGAGACAGTAGATCTAGGTTGTCTGTCATATCATAGAGACAGTAGAATTAGCTGGTCTGTCATAGATTAATAGAGACAGTAGATCTAGCTGGTCTGTCATAATATAATAGAGACAGTAGATCTAGCTGGTCTGTCATAATATAATATAGACAGTAGTTCTAGCTGGTCCTTCATAATATAATAGAGACAGTAGATCTAGCTGGTCTGGCATAATATAATAGAGACAGTAGATCTAGCTGGTATGTCATAATATAATTTAGACAGTAGATTTAGCTGGTCTGTCATATTATAATAGAGACAGTAGATCTAGCTGGTCTGTCATAATATAATAGAGACAGTACAATTAGCTGGTCTGTCATAATATAATAGAGACAGTAGATCTAGCTGGTCTGTCAAGTTATAATAGAGACAGTAGATCTAGCTTGTCTGTCATATTTTAATAGACACAGTAGATCTAGCTGGTCTGTCATAATATAATAGAGACAGTAGATCTAGCTGGTCTGTCATAGTATAATAGATACAGTAGTTTTAGCTGGTCTGTCAAAATATAATAGAGACAGTAGATCTAGCTGGTCTGTCATAATATAATAGAGACAGTAGATCTAGCTGGTGTGGCATGAAATAATACAGACAGTAGATCTAGCTGGTCTGTCATAATATAATAGAGACAGTAGATCTACCTGGTCTGTCATAATATAATAGAGACAGTAGATCTAGCTGGTCTGTCATCATACAATAGAGACAGTAGAAAAAGCTGGTCTGTCATATTTTAATAGAGACAGTAGATCTAGCTGGTCTGTCATATTATAATAGAGACAGTAGATCTAGCTGGTCTGTCATAATATAATAGAGACAGTAGATCTAGCTGGTCTGTCATATTATAATAGAGACAGTAGATCTAGCTGGTCTGTCATAATATAATAGAGACAATAGATCTAGCTGGTCTGTCATTATATAATAGAGACAGTAGGTCTAGATGGTCTGTCATATTTGAATAGATACAGTAGATCTAGCTGGTCTGACATATTATAATAGAGACAGTAGAATTAGCTGGTCTTTCATAATATAATAGAGACAGTAGATCTAGCTGGTCTGTCATAATATAATAGAGACAGTAGATCTAGCTGGTCTGTCATAATATAATAGAGACAGTAGATCTAGGTTGTCTGTCATATCATAGAGACAGTAGAATTAGCTGGTCTGTCATAGATTAATAGAGACAGTAGATCTAGCTGGTCTGTCATAATATAATAGAGACAGTAGATCTAGCTGGTCTGTCATAATATAATATAGACAGTAGTTCTAGCTGGTCCTTCATAATATAATAGAGACAGTAGATCTAGCTGGTCTGTCATAATATAATAGAGACAGTAGATCTAGCTGGTCTGTCATAATATAATAGAGACAGTAGATCTAGCTGGTCTGTCATAATATAATAGAGACAGTAGATCTAGCTGGTCTGTCATAATATAATAGAGACAGTAGAATTAGCTGGTCTGTCATAATATAATAGAGACAGTAGATCTAGCTGGTCTGTCAAGATATAATAGAGACAGTAGCTCTAGCTTGTCTGTCATATTTTAATAGACACAGTAGATCTAGCTGGTCTGTCATAATATAATAGAGACAGTAGATCAAGCTGGTCTGTCATAATATGATAGAGAAAGTAGATGTAGCTGGTCTGTCATAATATAATAGAGACAGTAGATCTAGCTGGTCTGTCATAATATAATAGAGACAGTAGATCTAGCTGGTCTGTCATGAAATAATATAATAGAGACAGTAGATCTAGCTGGTCTGTCATAATATAATAGAGACAGTAGATCTAGCTGGTCTGTCATAATATAATAGAGACAGTAGATCTAGCTGGTCTGTCATCATATAATAGAGACAGTAGAAAAGCTGGTCTGTCATATTATAATAGAGACAGTAGATCTAGCTGGTCTGTCATGTTATAATAGAGACAGTAGATCTAGCTGGTTTGTCATAATATAATAGAGACAGTAGATCTAGCTGGTCTGTCATAATATAATAGAGACAGTAGATCTAGCTGGTCTGTCATAATATAATAGAGACAGTAGATCTAGCTGGTCTGTCATAATATAATAGAGACAGTAGATCTAGCTTGTCTGTCATATTATAATAGAGACAGTAGATCTAGCTGGTCTGTCATAATATAATAGAGACAGTATAATTAGCTGGTGTGTCATGATATAATAGAGACAGTAGATATAGCCGGACTGTCATAATATAATAGAGACAGTAGATCTAGCTGGTCTGTCATAATATAATAGAGACAGTAGATCTAGGTTGTCTGTCATATCATAGAGACAGTAGAATTAGCTGGTCTGTCATAGATTAATAGAGACAGTAGATCTAGCTGGTCTGTCATAATATAATAGAGACAGTAGATCTAGCTGGTCTGTCATAATATAATAGAGACAGTAGTTCTAGCTGGTCCTTCATAATATAATAGAGACAGTAGATCTAGCTGGTCTGTCATAATATAATAGAGACAGTAGTTCTAGCTGGTTCTTCATAATATAGTAGAGAAAGTAGATCTAGCTGGTCTGTCATATTATAATAGAGACAGTTTAATTAGCTGGTCTGTCATAATATAATAGAGACAGTAGATCTAGCTGGTCTGTCATAATATAATAGAGACAGTAGATCTAGCTGGTCTGTCATATTATAATAGAGACAGTAGATCTAGCTGGTCTGTCATAATATAATAGAGACAATAGATCTAGCTGGTCTGTCATTATATAATAGAGACAGTAGGTCTAGATGGTCTGTCATATTTGAATAGATACAGTAGATCTAGCTGGTCTGACATATTATAATAGAGACAGTAGAATTAGCTGGTCTTTCATAATATAATAGAGACAGTAGATCTAGCTGGTCTGTCATAATATAATAGAGACAGTAGATCTAGCTGGTCTGTCATAATATAATAGAGACAGTAGATCTAGCTGGTCTGTCATAATATAATAGAGACAGTAGATCTAGCTGGTCTGTCATAATATAATATAGACAGTAGACAGTAGATAGTTCTAGCTGGTCCTTCATAATATAATAGAGACAGTAGTTCTAGCTGGTCTGTCATAATATAATAGAGACAGTAGATCTAGCTGGTCTGTCATAATATAATAGAGACAGTAGATCTAGCTTGTCTGTCATATTATCATAGAGACAGTATAATTAGCTGGTCTCTCATAATATAATAGAGACAGTAGATATAGCTGGACTGTCATAATATAATATAGACAGTAAACCTACCTGTTCTGTTAGAATATAATAGAGACAGTAGATCTAGCTGGTCTGTCATATTATAATAGAGACAGTAGAATTAGCTGGTCTGTCATAATATAATATAGACAGTAGTTCTAGCTGGTCCTTCATAATATAATAGAGACAGTAGATATAGCTGGACTGTCATAATATAATAGAGACAGTAAACCTACCTGTTCTGTTAGAATATAATAGAGACAGTAGATCTAGCTGGTCTGTCAAATCAAATCAAATCAAATCAAATCAAATCAAATCTGGTCCTGTCATAATATAATAGAGACAGTAGATCTAGCTTGTCTGTCATATTATGCTGGTCTGTCATATTATAATAGAGACAGTAGATGTAGCTGGTCAGTCATAATATAATAGAGACAGTAGATCTAGCTGGTCTGTCATAATATAATAGAGACAGTAGATCTAGCTTGTCTGTCATATTATCATAGACAGTATAATTAGCTGGTCTGTCATAATATAATAGAGACAGTAGATCTAGCTGGTCTGTCATATTATAATAGAGACACTAATTCTAGCTGTTCCTTCATAATATAATAGAGACAGTAGAATTAGCTGGTCTGTCATAGATTAATAGAGATAGTAGATCTAGCTGGTCTGTCATATTATAATAGAGACAGTAGAATTAGCTGGTCTGTCATAGATTAATAGAGACAGTAGATCTAGCTGGTCTGTCAAATTATAATAGAGACAGTAGATCTAGCTGGTCTGTCATTTTATAATAGAGACAGTAGATCTAGCTGGTCTGTCATAATATAATAAAGACAGTAGATATAGCTGGTCTGTCATAATGTAATAGAGACAGTAGATCTAGCTTGTCTTTCATAATATAATAGAGACAGTAGATCTAGCTTGTCTGTCATATTATCATAGAGACAGTAGAATTAGCTGGTCTGTCATAGATTAATAGAGACAGTAGATTTACCTGGTCCGTTATAACATAATAGCGACAGTAGATCTAGCTTGTCTGTCATATTATAATAGAGACAGTAGATCTAGCTGGTCTGTCATAATAAAATAAAGGCAGTAGATAAAGCTGGTCTGTCATAATATAATAGAGACAGTAGATCTAGCATGTCTGTCATATTATAATAGAGACAGTAGATCTAGCTGGTCTGTCATAATATAATAGAGACAGTAGATCTAGCATGTCTGTCATATTATAATAGAGACAGTAGTTTTAGCTGGTCTGTCAAAATATAATAGAGACAGTAGATCTAGCTGTTCTGGCATAATATAATACAGACAGTAGATCTAGCTGGTCTGTCATAATATAATAGAGACAGTAGATCTAACTGGTCTGTCATAATATAATAGAGACAGTAGATCTAGCTGGTCTGTCATCATATAATAGAGACAGTAGATAAAGCTGGTCTGTCATATTTTAATAGAGACAGCAGATCTAGCTTGTCTGTCATATTATAATAGAGACAGTAGATCTAGCTGGTCTGTCATATTATAATAGAGACAGTATAATTAGCTGGTCTGTCATAATATAATAGAGACAGTAGATATAGCTGGACTGTCATAATATAATAGAGACAGTAGATCTAGCTGGTCTGTCAAAATATAATAGAGATAGTAGTTCTAGCTGGTCCTTCATAATATAGAAGAGAAAGTAGATCTAGCACGTCTGTCATAATATAATAGAGACAGTATAATTAGCTGGTCTGTCTTAATATAATAGAGACAGTAGATATAGCTGGACTGTCATAATATAATAGAGACAGTAGATCTAGCTGGTGTGTCATATTATAATAGAGACAGTAGATCTAGCTGGTCTGTCATAATATAATAAAGACAGTAGATAAAGTTGGTCTGTCATAATATAATAGAGACAGTAGATCTAGCTTGTCTGTCATATTATAATAGAGACAGTAGATCTAGCTGGTCTGTCATAATATAATAGAGACAGTAGATCTAGCATGTCTGTCATATTATAATAGAGACAGTAGATCTAGCTGGTCTGTCATATTATAATAGAGACAGTAGATATAGCTGGTCTGTCATAGTATAATAGAGACAGTAGATATAGCTGGTCTGTCATAATATAATAAAGACAGTAGTTCTAGCTGGTCCTTCATAATATAATAGAGACAGTAGATCTAGCTTGTCTGTCATAATATAATAAAGACAGTAGATATAGCTGGTCTGTCATAATGTAATAGAGACAGTAGATCTAGCTTGTCTTTCATAATATAATAGAGACAGTAGAATTAGCTTGTCTGTCATATTATAATAGAGACAGTAGATCTAGCTGGTCAGTCATAATATAATAGAGACAGTAGATCTAGCTGGTCTGTCATAATATAATAGAGACAGTAGATCTAGGTTGTCTGTCATATCATAGAGACAGTAGAATTAGCTGGTCTGTCATAGATTAATAGAGACAGTAGATCTAGCTGGTCTGTCATAATATAATAGAGACAGTAGATCTAGCTGGTCTGTCATAATATAACATAGACAGTAGTTCTAGCTGGTCCTTCATAATATAATAGAGACAGTAGATCTAGCTGGTCTGTCATAATATAATAGAGACAGTAGTTCTAGCTGGTTCTTCATAATATAGTAGAGAAAGTAGATCTAGCTGGTCTGTCATATTATAATAGAGACAGTTTAATTAGCTGGTCTGTCATAATATAATAGAGACAGTAGATCTAGCTGGTCTGTCATAATATAATAGAGACAGTAGATCTAGCTGGTCTGTCATATTATAATAGAGACAGTAGATCTAGCTGGTCTGTCATAATATAATAGAGACAATAGATCTAGCTGGTCTGTCATTATATAATAGAGACAGTAGGTCTAGATGGTCTGTCATATTTGAATAGATACAGTAGATCTAGCTGGTCTGACATATTATAATAGAGACAGTAGAATTAGCTGGTCTTTCATAATATAATAGAGACAGTAGATCTAGCTGGTCTGGCATAATATAATAGAGAAAGTAGATCTAGCTGGTCTGTCATAATATAATAGAGACAGTAGATGTAGCTGGTCAGTCATAATATAATAGAGACAGTAGATCTAGCTGGTCTGTCATAATATAATAGAGAAAGTAGATCTAGGTTGTCTGTCATATCATAGAGACAGTAGAATTAGCTGGTCTGTCATAGATTAAT
The DNA here is from genome assembly GCF_018296145.1 of Oncorhynchus tshawytscha. Lineage (NCBI taxonomy): Eukaryota > Metazoa > Chordata > Actinopteri > Salmoniformes > Salmonidae > Oncorhynchus > Oncorhynchus tshawytscha. The sequence goes on along the minus strand of NW_024609247.1, from coordinate 115,771 downwards.
AGAGACAGTAGATCTAGCTGGTCTGTCATAATATAATAGAGACAGTAGATCTAGCTGGTCTGTCATAATATAATATAGACAGTAGTTCTAGCTGGTCCTTCATAATATAATAGAGACAGTAGATCTAGCTGGTCTGTCATAATATAATAGAGACAGTAGATCTAGCTTGTCTGTCATATTATAATAGAGACAGTAGATCTAGCTGGTCTGTCATATTATAATAGAGACAGTAGATATAGCTGGTCTGTCATAGTAAAATAGAGACAGTAGATATAGCTGGTCTGTCATAATATAATAAAGACAGTAGTTCTAGCTGGTCCTTCATAATATAATAGAGACAGTAGATCTAGCTTGTCTGTCATAATATAATAAAGACAGTAGATATAGCTGGTCTGTCATAATGTAATAGAGACAGTAGATCTAGCTTGTCTTTCATAATATAATAGAGACAGTAGATCTAGCTTGTCTGTCATATTATAATAGAGACAGTAGATATAGCTGGTCTGTCATAATATAATAGAGACAGTAGATCTAGCTGGTCTGTCAAGTTATAATAGAGACAGTAGATCTAGCTTGTCTGTCATATCTTAATAGAGACAGTAGATCTAGCTGGTCTGTCATAGATTAATAGAGACAGTAGATCTAGCTGGTCTGTCATAATATAATAGAGACAGTAGATCTAGCTGGTCTGTCATAATATAATATAGACAGTAGTTCTAGCTGGTCCTTCATAATATAATAGAGACAGTAGATCTAGCTGGTCTGTCATAATATAATAGAGACAGTAGTTCTAGCTGGTTCTTCATAATATAGTAGAGAAAGTAGATCTAGCTGGTCTGTCATATTATAATAGAGACAGTTTAATTAGCTGGTCTGTCATAATATAATAGAGACAGTAGATCTAGCTGGTCTGTCATAATATAATAGAGACAGAAGATCTAGCTGGTCTGTCATATTATAATAGAGACAGTAGATCTAGCTGGTCTGTCATAATATAATAGAGACAATAGATCTAGCTGGTCTGTCATTATATAATAGAGACAGTAGGTCTAGATGGTATGTCATATTTGAATAGATACAGTAGATCTAGCTGGTCTGACATGTTATAATAGAGAATTAGCTGGTCTTTCATAATATAATAGAGACAGTAGATCTAGCTGGTCTGGCATAATATAATAGAGAAAGTAGATCTAGCTGGTCTGTCATAATATAATAGAGACAGTAGATGTAGCTGGTCAGTCATAATATAATAGAGACAGTAGATCTAGCTGGTCTGTCATAATATAATAGAGACAGTAGATCTAGGTTGTCTGTCATATCATAGAGACAGTAGAATTAGCTGGTCTGTCATAGATTAATAGAGACAGTAGATCTAGCTGGTCTGTCATAATATAATAGAGACAGTAGATCTAGCTGGTCTGTCATAATATAATATAGACAGTAGTTCTAGCTGGTCCTTCATAATATAATAGAGACAGTAGATCTAGCTGGTCTGTCATAATATAATAGAGACAGTAGATCTAGCTGGTCTGTCATAATATAATAGAGACAGTAGATCTAGCTTGTCTGTCATATTATCATAGAGACAGTATAATTAGCTGGTCTCTCATAATATAATAGAGACAGTAGATATAGCTGGACTGTCATAATATAATATAGACAGTAAACCTACCTGTTCTGTTAGAATATAATAGAGACAGTAGATCTAGCTGGTCTGTCATATTATAATAGAGAGAGTAGAATTAGCTGGTCTGTCATAATATAGTAGAGACAGTAGATCTAGCTGGTATGTCATAATATAATAGAGACAGTAGATCTAGCTGGTCTGTCATAATATAATAGAGACAGTAGATCTAGCTTGTCTTTCATATTATAATAGAGACAGTAGATCTAGCTGGTCTGTGAAATCAAATCAAATCAAATAAATCTGGTCCTGTCATAATATAATAGAGACAGTAGATCTAGCTTGTCTGTCATATTATGCTGGTCTGTCATATTATAATAGAGACAGTAGATGTAGCTGGTCAGTCATAATATAATAGAGACAGTAGATCTAGCTGGTCTGTCATAATATAATAGAGACAGTAGATCTAGCTTGTCTGTCATATTATCATAGACAGTATAATTAGCTGGTCTGTCATAATATAATAGAGACAGTAGATCTAGCTGGTCTGTCATATTATAATAGAGACACTAATTCTAGCTGTTCCTTCATAATATAATAGAGACAGTAGAATTAGCTGGTCTGTCATAGATTAATAGAGACAGTAGATCTAGCTGGTCTGTCATATTGTAATAGAGACAGTAGATCTAGCTGGTCTGTCATATTATAATAGAGACAGTAGATCTAGCTGGTCTGTCATATTATAATAGAGACAGTAGATATAGCTGGTCTGTCATAGTAAAATAGAGACAGTAGATAGAGCTGGTCTGTCATAATATAACAAAGACAGTAGATATAGCTGGTCTGTCATAATGTAATAGAGACAGTAGATCTAGCTTGTCTTTCATAATATAATAGAGACAGTAGATCTAGCTTGTCTGTCATATTATCATAGAGACAGTAGAATTAGCTGGTCTGTCATAGATTAATAGAGACAGTAGATTTACTGACAGTAGAGACCATGGTAATATAATGACAGTAGATGGTAGACCAGGGTAATACAATGACAGTAGATGGTAGACCAGGGTAATATAATGACAGTAGAGACCATGGTAATATAATGACAGTAGATGGTAGACCAGGGTGATATAATGACAGTAGAGTGTAGACCAGGGTAATATAATGACAGAAGATGTTAGACCAGGGTAATATAATGACAGTAGATGGTAGACCAGGGTAATATAATGACAGTAGATGGTAGACCAGGGTAACATAATGACAGTAGATGGTAGACCAGGGTAATATAATGACAGTAGATGGTAGACCAGGGTAATATAATGACAGGATGGTAGACCAGGGTAATATAATGACAGTAGATGGTAGACCAGGGTAATATAATGACAGTAGATGGTAGACCAGGGTGATATAATGACAGTAGATGGTAGACCAGGTGATATAATGACAGTAGATGGTAGACCAGGGTAATATAATGACAGTAGATGGTAGACCAGGGTAATATAATGACAGTAGATGGTAGACCAGGGTAATATAATGACAGTAGATGGTAGACCAGGGTAATATAATGACAGTAGATGGTAGACAGTAGATCAGGGTAATATAATGACAGTAGATGGTAGACCAGGGTAATATAATGACAGTAGATGGTAGACCAGGGTAAATATAATGACAGTAGATGGTAGACCAGGGTAATATAATGACAGTAGATGGTAGACCAGGGTAATATAATGACAGTAGATGGTAGACCAGGGTAATATAATGACAGTAGATGGTAGACCAGGGTAATATAATGACAGTAGATGGTAGACCAGGGTAATATAATGACAGTAGATGGTAGACCAGGGTAATATAATGACAGTAGATGGTAGACCAGGGTAATATAATGACAGTAGATGGTAGACCAGGGTAATATAATGACAGTAGATGGTAGACCAGGGTAATATAATGACAGTAGATGGTAGACCAGGGTAATATAATGACAGTAGATGGTAGACCAGGGTAATATAATGACAGTAGATGGTAGACCAGGGTAATATAATGACAGTAGATGGTAGACCAGGGTAATATAATGACAGTAGATGGTAGACCAGGGTAATATAATGACAGTAGATGGTAGACCAGGGTAATATAATGACAGTAGATGGTAGACCAGGGTAATATAATGACAGTAGATGGTAGACCAGGGTAATATAATGACAGTAGATGGTAGACCAGGGTAATATAATGACAGTAGATGGTAGACCAGGGTAATATAATGACAGTAGATGGTAGACCAGGGTAATATAATGACAGGGTAATAGATGGTAGACCAGGGTAATATAATGACAGTAGATGGTAGACCAGGGTAATATAATGACAGTAGATGGTAGACCAGGGTAATATAATGACAGTAGATGGTAGACCAGGGTAATATAATGACAGTAGATGGTAGACCAGGGTAATATAATGACAGTAGATGGTAGACCAGGGTAATATAATGACAGTAGATGGTAGACCAGGGTAATATAATGACAGTAGATGGTAGACCAGGGTAATATAATGACAGTAGATGGTAGACCAGGGTAATATAATGACAGTAGATGGTAGACCAGGGTAATATAATGACAGTAGATGGTAGACCAGGGTAATATAATGACAGTAGATGGTAGACCAGGGTAATATAATGACAGTAGATGGTAGACCAGGGTAATATAATGACAGTAGATGGTAGACCAGGGTAATATAATGACAGTAGATGGTAGACCAGGGTAATATAATGACAGTAGAGACCAGGGTAATATAATGACAGTAGATGGTAGACCAGGGTAATATAATGACAGTAGATGGTAGACCAGGGTAATATAATGACAGTAGATGGTAGACCAGGGTAATATAATGACAGTAGATGGTAGACCAGGGTAATATAATGACAGTAGATGGTAGACCAGGGTAATATAATGACAGTAGATGGTAGACCAGGGTAATATAATGACAGTAGATGGTAGACCAGGGTAATATAATGACAGTAGATGGTAGACCAGGGTAATATAATGACAGTAGATGGTAGACCAGGGTAATATAATGACAGTAGATGGTAGACCAGGGTAATATAATGACAGTAGATGGTAGACCAGGGTAATATAATGACAGTAGATGGTAGACCAGGGTAATATAATGACAGTAGATGGTAGACCAGGGTAATATAATGACAGTAGATGGTAGACCAGGTAATATAATGACAGTAGATGGTAGACCAGGGTAATATAATGACAGTAGATGGTAGACCAGGGTAATATAATGACAGTAGATGGTAGACCAGGGTAATATAATGACAGTAGATGGTAGACCAGGGTAATATAATGACAGTAGATGGTAGACCAGGGTAATATAATGACAGTAGATGGTAGACCAGGGTAATATAATGACAGTAGATGGTAGACCAGGGTAATATAATGACAGTAGATGGTAGACCAGGGTAATATAATGACAGTAGATGGTAGACCAGGGTAATATAATGACAGTAGATGGTAGACCAGGGTAATATAATGACAGTAGATGGTAGACCAGGGTAATATAATGACAGTAGATGGTAGACCAGGGTAATATAATGACAGTAGATGGTAGACCAGGGTAATATAATGACAGTAGATGGTAGACCAGGGTAATATAATGACAGTAGATGGTAGACCAGGGTAATATAATGACAGTAGATGGTAGAGAGGGTAATATAATGACAGGATGGTAGACCAGGGTAATATAATGACAGTAGATGGTAGACCAGGGTAATATAATGACAGGGTAGACCAGGGTAATATAATGACAGTAGATGGTAGACCAGGGTAATATAATGACAGTAGATGGTAGACCAGGGTAATATAATGACAGTAGATGGTAGACCAGGGTAATATAATGACAGTAGATGGTAGACCAGGGTAATATAATGACAGTAGATGGTAGACCAGGGTAATATAATGACAGTAGATGGTAGACCAGGGTAATATAATGACAGTAGATGGTAGACCAGGGTAATATAATGACAGTAGATGGTAGACCAGGGTAATATAATGACAGTAGATGGTAGACCAGGGTAATATAATGACAGTAGATGGTAGACCAGGGTAATATAATGACAGTAGATGGTAGACCAGGGTAATATAATGACAGTAGATGGTAGACCAGGGTAATATAATGACAGTAGATGGTAGACCAGGGTAATATAATGACAGTAGATGGTAGACCAGGTAATATAATGACAGTAGATGGTAGACCAGGGTAATATAATGACAGTAGATGGTAGACCAGGGTAATATAATGACAGTAGATGTAGAGACCAGGGTAATATAATGACAGTAGATGGTAGACCAGGGTAATATAATGACAGTAGATGGTAGACCAGGGTAATATAATGACAGTAGATGGTAGACCAGGGTAATATAATGACAGTAGATGGTAGACCAGGGTAATATAATGACAGTAGATGGTAGACCAGGGTAATATAATGACAGTAGATGGTAGACCAGGGTAATATAATGACAGTAGATGGTAGACCAGGGTAATATAATGACAGTAGATGGTAGACCAGGGTAATATAATGACAGTAGATGGTAGACCAGGGTAATATAATGACAGTAGATGGTAGACCAGGGTAATATAATGACAGTAGATGGTAGACCAGGGTAATATAATGACAGTAGATGGTAGACCAGGGTAATATAATGACAGATGGTAGACCAGGGTAATATAATGACAGTAGATGGTAGACCAGGGTAATATAATGACAGTAGATGGTAGACCAGGGTAATATAATGACAGTAGATGGTAGACCAGGGTAATATAATGACAGTAGATGGTAGACCAGGGTAATATAATGACAGTAGATGGTAGACCAGGGTAATATAATGACAGTAGATGGTAGACCAGGGTAAATATAATGACAGTAGATGGTAGACCAGGGTAATATAATGACAGTAGATGGTAGACCAGGGTAATATAATGACAGTAGATGGTAGACCAGGGTAATATAATGACAGTAGATGGTAGACCAGGGTAATATAATGACAGTAGATGGTAGACCAGGGTAATATAATGACAGTAGATGGTAGACCAGGGTAATATAATATAATGACAGACCAGATATAATGACAGACCAGGGTAATATAATGACAGTAGATGGTAGACCAGGGTAATATAATGACAGTAGATGGTAGACCAGGGTAATATAATGACAGTAGATGGTAGACCAGGGTAATATAATGACAGTAGATGGGGTAATATAGACCAGGGTAATATAATGACAGTAGATGGTAGACCAGGGTAATATAATGACAGTAGATGGTAGACCAGGGTAATATAATGACAGTAGATGGTAGACCAGGGTAATATAATGACAGTAGATGGTAGACCAGGGTAATATAATGACAGTAGATGGTAGACCAGGGTAATATAATGACAGTAGATGGTAGACCAGGGTAATATAATGACAGTAGATGGTAGACCAGGGTAATATAATGACAGTAGATGGTAGACCAGGGTAATATAATGACAGTAGATGGTAGACCAGGGTAATATAATGACAGTAGATGGTAGACCAGGGTAATATAATGACAGTAGATGGTAGACCAGGGTAATATAATGACAGTAGATGGTAGACCAGGGTAATATAATGACAGTAGATGGTAGACCAGGGTAATATAATGACAGTAGATGGTAGACCAGGGTAATATAATGACAGTAGATGGTAGACCAGGGTAATATAATGACAGTAGATGGTAGACCAGGGTAATATAATGACAGTAGATGGTAGACCAGGGTAATATAATGACAGTAGATGGTAGACCAGGGTAATATAATGACAGTAGATGGTAGACCAGGGTAATATAATGACAGTAGATGGTAGACCAGGGTAATATAATGACAGTAGATGGTAGACCAGGGTAATATAATGACAGTAGATGGTAGACCAGGGTAATATAATGACAGTAGATGGTAGACCAGGGTAATATAATGACAGTAGATGGTAGACCAGGGTAATATAATGACAGTAGATGGTAGACCAGGGTATGACATAATGACAGAGATGGTAGACCAGGGTAATATAATGACAGTAGATGGTAGACCAGGGTAATATAATGACAGTAGATGGTAGACCAGGGTAATATAATGACAGTAGATGGTAGACCAGGGTAATATAATGACAGTAGATGGTAGACCAGGGTAATATAATGACAGTAGATGGTAGACCAGGGTAATATAATGACAGTAGATGGTAGACCAGGGTAATATAATGACAGTAGATGGTAGACCAGGGTAATATAATGACAGTAGATGGTAGACCAGGGTAATATAATGACAGTAGATGGTAGACCAGGGTAATATAATGACAGGGGATGGTAGACCAGGGTAATATAATGACAGTAGATGGTAGACCAGGGTAATATAATGACAGTAGATGGTAGACCAGGGTAATATAATGACAGTAGAGACCAGGGTAATATAATGACAGTAGATGGTAGACCAGGGTAATATAATGACAGTAGATGGTAGACCAGGGTAATATAATGACAGTAGACCAGGGTAATATAATGACAGTAGATGGTAGACCAGGGTAATATAATGACAGTAGACCAGGGTAATATAATGACAGTAGATGGTAGGCCAGGGTAATATAATGACAGTAGATGGTAGACCAGGGTAATATAATGACAGTAGATGGTAGACCAGGGTAATATAATGACAGTAGATGGTAGACCAGGGTAATATAATGACAGTAGATGGTAGACCAGGGTAATATAATGACAGTAGATGGTAGACCAGGGTAATATAATGACAGTAGATGGTAGACCAGGGTAATATAATGACAGTAGATGGATAGACCAGGGTAATATAATGACAGAGATGGTAGACCAGGGTAATATAATGACAGTAGAGTGGTAGACCAGGTATATAATGACAGTAGATGGTAGACCAGGGTAATATAATGACAGTAGATGGTAGACCAGGGTAATATAATGACAGTAGATGGTAGACCAGGGTAATATAATGACAGTAGATGGTAGACCAGGGTAATATAATGACAGTAGATGGTAGACCAGGGGGTAATATAATGACAGTAGATGGTAGACCAGGGTAATATAATGACAGTAGATGGTAGACCAGGGTAATATAATGACAGTAGATGGTAGACCAGGGTAATATAATGACAGTAGATGGTAGATAGAGATGGTAGACCAGGGTAATATAATGACAGTAGATGGTAGACCAGGGTAATATAATGACAGTAGATAATGACAGTAGATGGTAGACCAGGGTAATATAATGACAGTAGATGGTAGACCAGGGTAATATAATGACAGTAGATGGTAGACCAGGGTAATATAATGACAGTAGATGGTAGACCAGGGTAATATAATGACAGTAGATGGTAGACCAGGGTAATATAATGACAGTAGATGGTAGACCAGGGTAATATAATGACAGTAGATGGTAGACCAGGGTAATATAATGACAGTAGATGGTAGACCAGGGTAATATAATGACAGTAGATGGTAGACCAGGGTAATATAATGACAGTAGATGGTAGACCAGGGTAATATAATGACAGTAGATGGTAGACCAGGGTAATATAATGACAGTAGATGGTAGACCAGGGTAATATAATGACAGTAGATGGTAGACCAGGGTAATATAATGACAGTAGATGGTAGACCAGGGTAATATAATGACAGTAGATGGTAGACCAGGGTAATATAATGACAGTAGATGGTAGACCAGGGTAATATAATGACAGTAGATGGTAGACCAGGGTAATATAATGACAGTAGATGGTAGACCAGGGTAATATAATGACAGTAGATGGTAGACCAGGGTAATATAATGACAGTAGATGGTAGACCAGGGTAATATAATGACAGTAGATGGTAGACCAGGGTAATATAATGACAGTAGATAATATAATGACAGTAGATAGACCAGGGTAATATAATGACAGTAGATGGTAGACCAGGGTAATATAATGACAGTAGATGGTAGACCAGGGTAATATAATGACAGTAGATGGTAGACCAGGGTAATATAATGACAGTAGATGGTAGACCAGGGTAATATAATGACAGTAGATGGTAGACCAGGGTAATATAATGACAGTAGATGGTAGACCAGGGTAATATAATGACAGTAGATGGTAGACCAGGGTAATATAATGACAGTAGATGGACAGTAGATGACCAGGGTAATATAATGACAGTAGATGGTAGACCAGGGTAATATAATGACAGTAGATGGTAGACCAGGGTAATATAATGACAGTAGATGGTAGACCAGGGTAATATAATGACAGTAGATGGTAGACCAGGGTAATATAATGACAGTAGATGGTAGACCAGGGTAATATAATGACAGTAGATGGTAGACCAGGGTAATATAATGACAGTAGATGGTAGACCAGGGTAATATAATGACAGTAGATGGTAGACCAGGGTAATATAATGACAGTAGATGGTAGACCAGGGTAATATAATGACAGTAGATGGTAGACCAGGGTAATATAATGACAGTAGATGGTAGACCAGGGTAATATAATGACAGTAGATGGTAGACCAGGGTAATATAATGACAGTAGATGGTAGACCAGGGTAATATAATGACAGTAGATGGTAGACCAGGGTAATATAATGACAGTAGATGGTAGACCAGGGTAATATAATGACAGTAGATGGTAGACCAGGGTAATATAATGACAGTAGATGGTAGACCAGGGTAATATAATGACAGTAGATGGTAGACCAGGGTAATATAATGACAGTAGATGGTAGACCAGGGTAATATAATGACAGTAGATGGTAGACCAGGGTAATATAATGACAGTAGATGGTAGACCAGGGTAATATAATGACAGTAGACCAGGGTAGATATAGACAGTAGATAATAGGGTAATACAGTAGATGGTAGACCAGGGTAATATAATGACAGTAGAGAGACCAGGTAATATAATGACAGTAGATGGTAGACCAGGGTAATATAATGACAGTAGATGGTAGACCAGGGTGATATAATGACAGTAGATGTAGACCAGGGTAATATAATGACAGTAGATGGTAGACCAGGGTAATATAATGACAGTAGATGGTAGACCAGGGTAATATAATGACAGTAGATGGTAGACCAGGGTAATATAATGACAGTAGATGGTAGACCAGGGTAATATAATGACAGTAGATGGTAGACCAGGGTAATATAATGACAGGGATGGTAGACCAGGGTAATAATGACAGTAGATGGTAGACCAGGGTAATATAATGACAGTAGATGGTAGACCAGGGTAATATAATGACAGTAGATGGTAGACCAGGGTAATAATGACAGTAGATGGTGACAGTAGATGACAGTAGACCAGGGTAATATAATGACAGTAGATGGTAGACCAGGGTAATATAATGACAGTAGATGGTAGACCAGGGTAATATAATGACAGTAGATGGTAGACCAGGGTAATATAATGACAGTAGATGGTAGACCAGGGTAATATAATGACAGTAGATGGTAGACCAGGGTAATATAATGACAGTAGATGGTAGACCAGGGTAATATAATGACAGTAGATGGTAGACCAGGGTAATATAATGACAGTAGATGGTAGACCAGGGTAATATAATGACAGTAGATGGTAGACCAGGGTAATATAATGACAGTAGATGGTAGACCAGGGTAATATAATGACAGTAGATGGTAGACCAGGGTAATATAATGACAGTAGATGGTAGACCAGGGTAATATAATGACAGTAGATGGTAGACCAGGGTAATATAATGACAGTAGATGGTAGACCAGGGTAATATAATGACAGTAGATGGTAGACCAGGGTAATATAATGACAGTAGATGGTAGACCAGGGTAATATAATGACAGTAGATGGTAGACCAGGGTAATATAATGATGGTAGACAGGTATATAATGACAGTAGATGGTAGACCAGGGTAATATAATGACAGTAGATGGTAGACCAGGGTAATATAATGACAGTAGATGGTAGACCAGGGTAATATAATGACAGTAGATGGTAGACCAGGGTAATATAATGACAGTAGATGGTAGACCAGGGTAATATAATGACAGTAGATGGTAGACCAGGGTAATATAATGACAGTAGATGGTATAACCAGGATGGTAATATAAATGACAGTAGATGGTAGACCAGGGTAATATAATGACAGTAGATGGTAGACCAGGGTAATATAATGACAGTAGATGGTAGACCAGGGTAATATAATGACAGTAGATGGTAGACCAGGGTAATATAATGACAGTAGATGGTAGACCAGGGTAATATAATGACAGTAGATGGTAGACCAGGGTAATATAATGACAGTAGATGGTAGACCAGGGTAATATAATGACAGTAGATGGTAGACCAGGGTAATATAATGACAGTAGATGGTAGACCAGGGTAATATAATGACAGTAGATGGTAGACCAGGGTAATATAATGACAGTAGATGGTAGACCAGGGTAATATAATGACAGTAGATGGTAGACCAGGGTAATATAATGACAGTAGATGGACAGTAGACCAGGGTAATATAATGACAGTAGATGGTAGACCAGGGTAATATAATGACAGTAGATGGTAGACCAGGGTAATATAATGACAGTAGATGGTAGACCAGGGTAATATAATGACAGTAGATGGTAGACCAGGGTAATATAATGACAGTAGATGGTAGACCAGGGTAATATAATGACAGTAGATGGTAGACCAGGGTAATATAATGACAGTAGATGGTAGACCAGGGTAATATAATGACAGTAGATGGTAGACCAGGGTAATATAATGACAGTAGATGGTAGACCAGGGTAATATAATGACAGTAGATGGTAGACCAGGGTAATATAATGACAGTAGATGGTAGACCAGGGTAATATAATGACAGTAGATGGTAGACCAGGGTAATATAATGACAGTAGATGGTAGACCAGGGTAATATAATGACAGTAGATGGTAGACCAGGGTAATATAATGACAGTAGATGGTAGACCAGGTATAATGACAGTAGATGGACCAGGGTAATATAATGACAGTAGAGGGTAGACCAGGGTAATATAATGACAGTAGATAGACCAGGGTAATATAATGACAGTAGATGGTAGACCAGGGTAATATAATGACAGTAGATGGTAGACCAGGGTAATATAATGACAGTAGATAGACCAGGGAATATAAATGACAGTAGATGGTAGACCAGGGTAATATAATGACAGTAGATGGTAGACCAGGGTAATATAATGACAGTAGATGGTAGACCAGGGTAATATAATGACAGTAGATGGTAGACCAGGGTAATATAATGACAGTAGATGGTAGACCAGGGTAATATAATGACAGTAGATGGTAGACCAGGGTAATATAATGACAGTAGATGGTAGACCAGGGTAATATAATGACAGTAGATGGTAGACCAGGGTAATATAATGACAGGGGTAGACCAGGGTAATATAATGACAGTAGATGGTAGACCAGGGTAATATAATGACAGTAGATGGTAGACCAGGGTAATATAATGACAGTAGATGGTAGACCAGGGTAATATAATGACAGTAGATGGTAGACCAGGGTAATATAATGACAGTAGATGGTAGACCAGGGTAATATAATGACAGTAGATGGTAGACCAGGGTAATATAATGACAGTAGATGGTAGACCAGGGTAATATAATGACAGTAGATGGTAGACCAGGGTAATATAATGACAGTAGATGGTAGACCAGGGTAATATAATGACAGTAGATGGTAGACCAGGGTAATATAATGACAGTAGATGGTAGACCAGGGTAATATAATGACAGTAGATGGTAGACCAGGGTAATATAATGACAGTAGATGGTAGACCAGGGTAATATAATGACAGTAGATGGTAGACCAGGGTAATATAATGACAGTAGATGGTAGACCAGGGTAATATAATGACAGTAGATGGTAGACCAGGTAATATAATGACAGTAGATGGTAGACCAGGGTAATATAATGACAGTAGATGGTAGACCAGGGTAATATAATGACAGTAGATGGTAGACCAGGGTAATATAATGACAGTAGATGGTAGACCAGGGTAATATAATGACAGTAGATAGACCAGGGTAATATAATGACAGTAGATGGTAGACCAGGGGTAATATAATGACAGTAGATGGTAGACCAGGGTAATATAATGACAGTAGATGGTAGACCAGGGTAATATAATGACAGTAGATGGTAGACCAGGGTAATATAATGACAGTAGATGGTAGACCAGGGTAATATAATGACAGTAGATGGTAGACCAGGGTAATATAATGACAGTAGATGGTAGACCAGGGTAATATAATGACAGAAGATGGTAGACCAGGGTAATATAATGACAGTAGATGGTAGACCAGGGTAATATAATGACAGTAGATGGTAGACCAGGGTAATATAATGACAGTAGATGGTAGACCAGGGTAATATAATGACAGTAGATGGTAGACCAGGGTAATATAATGACAGTAGATGGTAGACCAGGGTAATATAATGACAGTAGATGGTAGACCAGGGTAATATAATGACAGTAGATGGTAGACCAGGGTAATATAATGACAGTAGATGGTAGACCAGGGTAATATAATGACAGTAGATGGTAGACCAGGGTAATATAATGACAGTAGATGGTAGACCAGGGTAATATAATGACAGTAGATGGTAGACCAGGGTAATATAATGACAGTAGATGGTAGACCAGGGTAATATAATGACAGTAGATGGTAGACCAGGGTAATATAATGACAGTAGAGATGGTAGACCAGGGTAATATAATGACAGTAGATGGTAGACCAGGGTAATATAATGACAGTAGATGGTAGACCAGGGTAATATAATGACAGTAGATGGTAGACCAGGGTAATATAATGACAGTAGATGGTAGACCAGGGTAATATAATGACAGTAGATGGTAGACCAGGGTAATATAATGACAGTAGATGGTAGACCAGGGTAATATAATGACAGTAGATGGTAGACCAGGGTAATATAATGACAGTAGATGGTAGACCAGGGTAATATAATGACAGTAGATGGTAGACCAGGGTAATATAATGACAGTAGATGGTAGACCAGGGTAATATAATGACAGTAGATGACAGTAGACCAGGGTAATATAATGACAGTAGATGGTAGACCAGGGTAATATAATGACAGTAGATGGTAGACCAGGGTAATATAATGACAGTAGATGGTAGACCAGGGTAATATAATGACAGTAGATGGTAGACCAGGGTAATATAATGACAGTAGATGGTAGACCAGGGTAATATAATGACAGTAGATGGTAGACCAGGGTAATATAATGACAGTAGATGGTAGACCAGGGTAATAATGACAAGATGAGACCAGGGTAATATAATGACAGATGGTAGACCAGGGTAATATAATGACAGTAGATGGTAGACCAGGGTAATATAATGACAGTAGATGGTAGACCAGGGTAATATAATGACAGTAGATGGTAGACCAGGGTAATATAATGACAGTAGATGGTAGACCAGGGTAATATAATGACAGTAGATGGTAGACCAGGGTAATATAATGACAGTAGATGGTAGACCAGGGTAATATAATGACAGTAGATAGACCAGGGTAATATAATGACAGTAGATGGTAGACCAGGGTAATATAATGACAGTAGATGGTAGACCAGGGTAATATAATGACAGTAGATGGTAGACCAGGGTAATATAATGACAGTAGATGGTAGACCAGGGTAATATAATGACAGTAGATGGTAGACCAGGGTAATATAATGACAGTAGATGGTAGACCAGGGTAATATAATGACAGTAGATGGTAGACCAGGGTAATATAATGACAGTAGATGGTAGACCAGGGTAATATAATGACAGTAGATGGTAGACCAGGGTAATATAATGACAGTAGATGGTAGACCAGGGTAATATAATGACAGTAGATGGTAGACCAGGGTAATATAATGACAGTAGATGGTAGACCAGGGTAATATAATGACAGTAGATGGTAGACCAGGGTAATATAATGACAGTAGATGGTAGACCAGGGTAATATAATGACAGTAGATGGTAGACCAGGGTAATATAATGACAGTAGATGGTAGACCAGGGTAATATAATGACAGTAGATGGTAGACCAGGTAATATAAATGACAGTAGATGGTAGACCAGGGTAATATAATGACAGTAGATAGACAGGGAAATATAATGACAGTAGATGGTAGACCAGGGAAATATAATGACAGTAGATGGTAGACCAGGGTAATATAATGAAAGTAGATAGACCAGGGTAATATAATGACAGTAGATGGTAGACCAGGGTAATATAATGACAGTAGAGGTTAGACCAGGGTATTATAATGACAGTAGATGGTAGACCAGGGTAATATAATGACAGTAGATGGCAGACCAGGGTATTATAATGACAGTAGATGGCAGACCAGGGTAATATAATTACAGGGGATGGTAGACCAGGGTAATATAATGACAGTAGATGGTAGACCAGGGTAATATAATGACAGTAGATGGTAGACCAGGGTAATATAATGACAGTAGATGGTAGACCAGGGTAATATAATGACAGTAGATGGCAGACCAGGGTAATATAAGATGGTAGACAGTAGATAATGACAGACCAGGGTAATATAATGACAGTAGATGGTAGACCAGGGTAATATAATGACAGTAGAGACCATGGTAATATAATGACAGTAGATGGTAGACCAGGGTAATATAATGACAGTAGATGGTAGACCAGGGTAATATAATGACAGTAGAGTGTAGACCAGGGTAATATAATGACAGAAGATGTTAGACCAGGGTAATATAATGACAGTAGATGGTAGACCAGGGTAATATAATGACAGTAGATGGTAGACCAGGGTAATATAATGACAGTAGATGGTAGACCAGGGTAATATAATGACAGTAGACCAGGGTAGACCAGGGAGAGGTAGACCAGGGTAATATAATGACAGTAGATGGTAGACCAGGGTAATATAATGACAGTAGATGGTAGACCAGGGTAATATAATGACAGTAGATGGTAGACCAGGGTAATATAAACCAGTAGATGTAATATAGACCAGGGTAATATAATGACAGTAGATGGTAGACCAGGGTAATATAATGACAGTAGATGGTAGACCAGGGTAATATAATGACAGTAGATGGTAGACCAGGGTAATATGACAGTAGATGGTATAGGGTAATATAATGACAGGGGATGGTAGACCAGGGTAATATAATGACAGTAGATGGTAGACCAGGGTAAATAATAATGACATTAGATGGTAGACCAGGGTAATATAATGACAGTAGATGGTAGACCAGGGACAGTAAATATATAATGACAGTAGATGGTAGACCAGGGTAATATAATGACAGTAGATGGTAGACCAGGGTAATATAATGACAGTAGATGGTAGACCAGGGTAATATAATGACAGTAGATGGTAGACCAGGGTAATATAATGACAGTAGATGGTAGACCAGGGTAATATAATGACAGTAGATGGTAGACCAGGGTAATATAATGACAGTAGATGGTAGACCAGGGTAATATAATGACAGTAGATGGTAGACCAGGGTAATATAATGACAGTAGATGGTAGACCAGGGTAATATAATGACAGTAGATGGTAGACCAGGGTAATATAATGACAGTAGATGGTAGACCAGGGTAATATAATGACAGTAGATGGTAGACCAGGGTAATATAATGACAGTAGATGGTAGACCAGGGTAATATAATGACAGTAGATGGTAGACCAGGGTAATATAATGACAGTAGATGGTAGACCAGGGTAATATAATGACAGTAGATGGTAGACCAGGGTAATATAATGACAGTAGATGGTAGACCAGGGTGATATAATGACAGTAGAGTGGTAGACCAGGGTAATATAATGACAGTAGATGGTAGACCAGGGTAATATAATGACAGTAGATGGTAGACCAGGGACAGTAGATGTAGACCAGGTAATATAATGACAGTAGATGGTAGACCAGGGTAATATAATGACAGTAGATGGTAGACCAGGGTAATATAATGACAGTAGATGGTAGAATAGGGTAATATAATGACAGTAGATGGTAGACCAGGGTAATATAATGACAGTATATGGTAGACCAGGGTAATATAATGACAGTAGAGACCAGGGTAATATAATGACAGTAGATGGTAGACCAGGGTAATATAATGACAGTAGATGGTAGACCAGGGTAATATAATGACAGTAGAAGGGAGACCAGGGGAGAGTAGGGTAATATAATGACAGTAGATGGTAGACCAGGGTAATATAATGACAGTAGATGGTAGACCAGGGTATTATAATGACAGTAGATGGTAGACCAGGGTAATATAATGACAGGAGATGGTAGACCAGGGTAATATAAACCAGGGGTATAGACCAGGGTAATATAATGACAGTGGTAGACCAGGGTAATATAATGACAGTAGATGGTAGACCAGGGTAATATAATGACAGTAGATGGTAGACCAGGGTAATATAATGACAGTAGATGGTAGACCAGGGTAATATAATGACAGTAGATGGTAGACCAGGGTAATATAATGACAGTAGAGGGTAGACCAGGGTAATATAATGACAGTAGATGGTAGACCAGGGTAATATAATGACAGTAGATGGTAGACCAGGGTAATATAATGACAGTAGATGGTAGACCAGGGTAATATAATGACAGTAGATGGTAAAGTAGAGGGAAATATAAACCAGGGTAATATAGACCAGGGTAATATAATGACAGTAGATGGTAGACCAGGTAATATAATGACAGTAGATGGTAGACCAGGGTAATATAATGACAGTAGATGGTAGACCAGGGTAATATAATGACAGTAGATGGTAGACCAGGGTAATATAATGACAGTAGAGGGTAGACCAGGGAAATATAATGACAGTAGATGGTAGACCAGGGTAATATAATGACAGTAGATGGTAGACCAGGGTAATATAATGACAGTGGATGGTAGACCAGGGTAATATAATGACAGTAGATGGCAGACCAGGGTAATATAATGACAGTAGATGGTAGACCAGGGTAATATAATGACAGGATGGTAGACCAGGGTAATATAATGACAGTAGAGGGTAGAACAGGGTAATATAATGACAGTAGATGGTAGACCAGGGTAATATAATGACAGTAGATGGTAGACTAGGGTAATATAATGACAGTAGATGGTAGACCAGGGAAATATAATGACATTAGATGGTAGACCAGGGTAATATAATGACAGTAGATGGTAGACCAGGGTAATATAATGACAGTAGAGGGTAGACCAGGGTAATATAATGACAGTAGATGGTAGACCAGGGTAATATAATGACAGTGATGGTAGACCAGGGTAATATAATGACAGTAGATGGTAGACCAGGGTAATATAATGACAGTAGATGGTAGACCAGGGTAATATAATGACAGTAGATGGTATACCAGGGTAATATAATGACAGTAGATGGTAGACCAGGGTAATATAATGACAGTAGATGGTAGACCAGGGTAATATAATGACAGTAGATGGTAGACCAGGGTAATATAATGACAGTAGATGGTAGACCAGGGTAATATAATGACAGTAGATGGTAGACCAGGGTAATATAATGACAGTAGATTTTAGACCAGGGTAATATAATAACAGTAGATGGTAGACCAGGGTAATATAATGACAGTAGATGGTAGACCAGGGTAATATAATGACAGTAGATGGTAGACCAGGGTAATATAATGACAGTAGATGGTAGACCAGGGTAATATAATGACAGTAGAGTGTAGACCAGGGTAATATAATGACAGTAGATGGTAGACCAGGGTGATATAATGACAGTAGAGTGTAGACCAGGGTAATATAATGACAGTAGATGGTAGACCAGGGTAATATAATGACAGTAGATGAGAGACCAGGGAGAGACCAGGGTAATATAATGACAGTAGAAGGTAGACCAGGGTAATATAATGACAGTAGATGGTAGACCAGGGTAATATAATGACAGTGGATGGTAGACCAGGGTAATATAATGACAGTGAGACCAGGGTAATATAATGACAGTAGATGGTAGACCAGGGTAATATAATGACAGTAGATGGTAGACCAGGGTAATATAATGACAGTAGAAGGGAGACCAGGGGAGAGTACCAGGGTAATATAATGACAGTAGATGGTAGACCAGGGTAATATAATGACAGTAGATGGTAGACCAGGGTAATATAATGACAGTAGATGGTAGACCAGGTAATATAATGACAGGAGATGGTAGACCAGGGTAATATAAACAGGGTAATATAGACCAGGGTAATATAATGACAGTGGATGGTAGACCAGGGTAATATAATGACAGTAGATGGTAGACCAGGGTAATATAATGACAGTAGATGGTAGACCAGGGTAATATAATGACAGTAGATGGTAGACCAGGGTAATATAATGACAGTAGATGGTAGACCAGGCTAATATAATGACAGTAGATGGTAGACCAGGGTAATATAAACAGGGTAATATAGACCAGGGTAATATAATGACAGTAGATGGTAGACCAGGGTAATATAATGACAGTAGATGGTAGACCAGGGTAATATAATGACAGTAGATGGTAGACCAGGGTAATATAATGACAGTAGAGGGTAGACAAGGGTAATAAAATGACAGTAGAGGGTAGACCAGGGAAATATAATGACAGTAGATGGTAGACCAGGGTAATATAATGACAGTAGATGGTAGACCAGGGTAATATAATGACAGTGGAGGGTTGACCAGGGTAATATAATGCCAGTAGATGGTAGAACAGGGTAATATAATGACAGTAGATGGTAGACAAGGGTAATATAATGACAGTAGATGGTAGACCAGGGTAATATAATGACAGTAGATGGTAGACCAGGGTAATATAATGACAGTAGATGGTAGACCAGGGTAATATAATGACAGTAGATGGTAGACCAGGGTAATATAATGACAGTGGATGGTAGACCAGGGTAATATAATGACAGTAGAGGGGATACCAGGGTAATATAATGACAGTAGATGGTAGACCAGGGTAATATAATGACAGTAGATGGTAGACCAGGGTAATATAATGACAGTAGATGGTAGACCAGGGTAATATAATGACAGTAGATGGTAGACCAGGGTAATATAATGACAGTAGAGGGTAGACCAGGGTAATATAATGACAGTAGATGGTAGACCAGGGTAATATAATGACAGTAGATGGTAGACCAGGGTGATATAATGACAGTGAGTGGTAGACCAGGGTAATATAATGACAGTAGATGGTAGACCAGGGTAATATAATGACAGTAGACGGGAGACCAGGGAGATGGTAGACCAGGGTAATATAATGACAGTAGAAGGTAGACCAGGGTAATATAATGACAGTAGATGGTAGACCAGGGTAATATAATGACAGTAGATGGTAGAATAGGGTAATATAATGACAGTAGATGGTAGACCAGGGTTATATAATTACAGTGGATGGTAGACCAGGGTAATATAATGACAGTAGAGACCAGGGTAATATAATGACAGTAGATGGTAGACCAGGGTAATATAATGACAGTAGATGGTAGACCAGGGTAATATAATGACAGTAGAAGGGAGACCAGGGGTAGACAGTAGGGTAATATAATGACAGTAGATGGTAGACCAGGGTAATATAATGACAGTAGATGGTAGACCAGGGTATTATAATGACAGTAGATGGTAGACCAGGGTAATATAATGACAGGAGATGGTAGACCAGGGTAATATAAACCAGGGTAATATAGACCAGGGTAATATAATGACAGTAGATGGTAGACCAGGGTAATATAATGACAGTAGATGGTAGACCAGGGTAATATAATGACAGTAGATGGTAGACCAGGGTAATATAATGACAGTAGATGGGAGACCAGGGAGAGTAGGGTAATATAATGACAGTAGATGGTAGACCAGGGTAATATAATGACAGTAGATGGTAGACCAGGGTAATATAATGACAGTAGATGGTAGAATAGGGTAATATAATGACAGTAGATGGTAGACCAGGGTTATATAATTACAGTGGATGGTAGACCAGGGTAATATAATGACAGTAGAGACCAGGGTAATATAATGACAGTAGAGGGTAGACCAGGGTAATATAATGACAGTAGATGGTAGACCAGGGTAATATAATGACAGTAGAAGGGAGACCAGGGAGAGTAGGGTAATATAATGACAGTAGATGGTAGACCAGGGTAATATAATGACAGTAGATGGTAGACCAGGGTAATTATAATGACAGTAGATGGTAGAATAGGGTAATATAATGACAGTAGATGGTAGACCAGGGTTATATAATTACAGTGGATGGTAGACCAGGGTAATATAATGACAGTAGAGACCAGGGTAATATAATGACAGTAGAGGGTAGACCAGGGTAATATAATGACAGTAGATGGTAGACCAGGGTAATATAATGACAGTAGAAGGTAGACCAGGGAGAGTAGGGTAATATAATGACAGTAGATGGTAGACCAGGGTAATATAATGACAGTAGATGGTAGACCAGGGTATTATAATGACAGTAGATGGTAGACCAGGGTAATATAATGACAGGAGATGGTAGACCAGGGTAATATAAACCAGGGTAATATAGACCAGGGTAATATAATGACAGTAGATGGTAGACCAGGGTAATATAATGACAGTAGATGGCAGACCAGGGTAATATAATGACAGTATATGGTAGACCAGGGTAATATAATGACAGTAGACGGGAGACCAGGGGAGAGTAGGGTAATATAATGACAGTAGAAGGTAGACCAGGGTAATATAATGACAGTAGATGGTAGACCAGGGTAATATAATGACAGTAGATGGTAGAATAGGGTAATATAATGACAGTAGATGGTAGTCCAGGGTTATATAATTACAGTGGATGGTAGACCAGGGTAATATAATGACAGTAGAGACCAGGGTAATATAATGACAGTAGAGGGTAGACCAGGGTAATATAATGACAGTAGATGGTAGACCAGGGTAATATAATGACAGTAGAAGGGTAGACCAGGGAGAGTAGGGTAATATAATGACAGTAGATGGTAGACCAAGGTAATATAATGACAGTAGATGGTAGACCAGGGTATTATAATGACAGTAGATGGTAGACCAGGGTAATATAATGACAGGAGATGGTAGACCAGGGTAATATAAACCAGGGTAATATAGACCAGGGTAATATAATGACAGTAGATGGTAGACCAGGGTAATATAATGACAGTAGATGGCAGACCAGGGTAATATAATGACAGTATATGGTAGACCAGGGTAATATAATGACAGTGGATGGTAGACCAGGGTAATATAATGACAGTAGAGGGGAGACCAGGGTAATATAATGACAGTAGATGGTAGACCAGGGTAATATAATGACCGGGGATGGTAGACCAGGGTAATATAATCACAGTAGATGGTAGACCAGGCTAATATAATGACAGTAGATGGTAAAGTAGAGGGAAATATAAACCAGGGTAATATAGACCAGGGTAATATAATGACAGTAGATGGTAGACCACGGTAATATAATGACAGTATATGGTAGACCAGGGTAATATAATCACAGTAGATGGTAGACGAGGGAAATAATAATGACATTAGATGGTAGACCAGGGTAATATAATGACAGTAGATGGTAGACCAGGGAAATATAATGACAGTAGATGGTAGACCAGGGTATTATAATGACAGTAGATGGTAGACCAGGGTAATATAATGACAGTGGATGGTAGACCAGGGTATTATAATGACAGTAGATGGCAGACCAGGGTAATATAATGACAGTAGATGGTAGACCAGGGTAATATAATGACCGGGGATGGTAGACCAGGGTAATATAATGACAGTAGATGGTAGACCAGGGTAATATAATGACAGTAGATGGCAGACCAGGGTAATATAATGACAGTATATGGTAGACCAGGGTAATATAATGACAGTGGATGGTAGACCAGGGTAATATAATGACAGTAGAGGGGAGACCAGGGTAATATAATGACAGTAGATGGTAGACCAGGGTAATATAATGACAGTAGATGGTAGACCAGGGTAATATAATGACAGTAGATGGTAGACCAGGGTAATATAGTGACAGTAGATGGTAGACCAGGGTAATATAATGACAGTAGAGGGTCGACCAGGGTAATATAATGACAGTAGATGGTAGACCAGGGTAATATAATGACAGTAGATGGTAGACCAGGGTGATATAATGACAGTGGAGTGTAGACCAGGGTAATATAATGACAGTAGATGGTAGACCAGGGTAATATAATGACAGTAGACGGGAGACCAGGGGAGAGTAGGGTAATAT
Source organism: Oncorhynchus tshawytscha (assembly GCF_018296145.1). Taxonomy (NCBI): domain Eukaryota; kingdom Metazoa; phylum Chordata; class Actinopteri; order Salmoniformes; family Salmonidae; genus Oncorhynchus; species Oncorhynchus tshawytscha. The sequence continues at coordinate 91,789 of NW_024609247.1, read as the reverse complement.
AATGACAGTAGAAGGTAGACCAGGGTAATATAATGACAGTAGATGGTAGACCAGGGTAATATAATGACAGTAGATGGTAGAATAGGGTAATATAATGACAGTAGATGGTAGTCCAGGGTTATATAATTACAGTGGATGGTAGACCAGGGTAATATAATGACAGTAGAGACCAGGGTAATATAATGACAGTAGAGGGTAGACCAGGCTAATATAATGACAGTAGATGGTAGACCAGGGTAATATAATGACAGTAGAAGGGAGACCAGGGGAGAGTAGGGTAATATAATGACAGTAGATGGTAGACCAGGGTAATATAATGACAGTAGATGGTAGACCAGGGTATTATAATGACAGTAGATGGTAGACCAGGGTAATATAATGACAGGAGATGGTAGACCAGGGTAATATAAACCAGGGTAATATAGACCAGGGTAATATAATGACAGTAGATGGTAGACCAGGGTAATATAATGACAGTAGATGGTAGACCAGGGTAATATAATGACAGTAGAGGGTAGACCAGGGTAATATAATGACAGTAGATGGTAGACCAGGGTAATATAATGACAGTAGATGGTAGACCAGGGTAATATAATGACAGTAGATGGTAGACCAGGGTAATATAGTGACAGTAGATGGTAGACCAGGGTAATATAGTGACAGTAGATGGTAGACCAGGGTAATATAATGACAGTAGAGGGTCGACCAGGGTAATATAATGACAGTAGATGGTAGACCAGGGTAATATAATGACAGTAGAGGGTAGACCAGGGTAATATAATGACAGTAGATGGTAGACCAGGGTAATATAATGACAGTAGATGGTAGACCAGGGTAATATAATGACAGTAGATGGTAGACCAGGGTAATATAGTGACAGTAGATGGTAGACCAGGGTAATATAATGACAGTAGAGGGTCGACCAGGGTAATATAATGACAGTAGATGGTAGACCAGGGTAATATAATGACAGTAGATGGTAGACCAGGGTGATATAATGACAGTAGAGTGTAGACCAGGGTAATATAATGACAGTAGATGGTAGACCAGGGTAATATAATGACAGTAGATGGTAGACCAGGGAGAGTAGGGTAATATAATGACAGTAGAAGGTAGACCAGGGTAATATAATGACAGTAGATGGTAGACCAGGGTAATATAATGTCAGTAGATGGTAGAATAGGGTAATATAATGACAGTAGATGGTAGTCCAGGGTTATATAATTACAGTGGATGGTAGACCAGGGTAATATAATGACAGTAGAGACCAGGGTAATATAATGACAGTAGAGGGTAGACCAGGGTAATATAATGACAGTAGATGGTAGACCAGGGTAATATAATGACAGTAGAAGGGAGACCAGGGGAGAGTAGGGTAATATAATGACAGTAGATGGTAGACCAGGGTAATATAATGACAGTAGATGGTAGACCAGGGTATTATAATGACAGTAGATGGTAGACCAGGGTAATATAATGACAGGAGATGGTAGACCAGGGTAATATAAACCAGGGTAATATAGACCAGGGTAATATAATGACAGTAGATGGTAGACCAGGGTAATATAATGACAGTATATGGTAGACCAGGGTAATATAATGACAGTAGATGGTAGACCAGGGTAATATAATGACAGTAGATGGTAGACCAGGGAAATATATTGACAGTAGATGGTAGACCAGGGTAATATAGTGACAGTAGATGGTAGACCAGGGTAATATAATGACAGTAGAGGGTCGACCAGGGTATTATAATGACAGTAGATGGTAGACTAGGGTAATATATTGACAGTAGAGGGTAGACCAGGGTAATATAATGACAGTAGATGGTAGACCAGGGTAATATAATGACAGTAGATGGTAGACCAGGGTGATATAATGACAGTGGAGTGTAGACCAGGGTAATATAATGACAGTAGATGGTAGACCAGGGTAATATAATGACAGTAGACGGAGACCAGGGAGAGTAGGGTAATATAATGACAGTAGAAGGTAGACCAGGGTAATATAATGACAGTAGATGGTAGACCAGGGTAATATAATGACAGTAGATGGTAGAATAGGGTAATATAATGACAGTAGATGGTAGTCCAGGGTTATATAATTACAGTGGATGGTAGACCAGGGTAATATAATGACAGTAGAGACCAGGGTAATATAATGACAGTAGAGGGTAGACCAGGGTAATATAATGACAGTAGATGGTAGACCAGGGTAATATAATGACAGTAGAAGGGAGACCAGGGGAGTAGTAGGGTAATATAATGACAGTAGATGGTAGACCAGGGTAATATAATGACAGTAGATGGTAGACCAGGGTATTATAATGACAGTAGATGGTAGACCAGGGTAATATAATGACAGGAGATGGTAGACCAGGGTAATATAAACCAGGGTAATATAGACCAGGGTAATATAATGACAGTAGATGGTAGACCAGGGTAATATAATGACAGTAGATGGCAGACCAGGTTAATATAATGACAGTATATGGTAGACCAGGGTAATATAATGACAGTGGATGGTAGACCAGGGTAATATAATGACAGTAGAGGGGAGACCAGGGTAATATAATGACAGTAGATGGTAGACCAGGGTAATATAATGACCGGGGATGGTAGACCAGGGTAATATAATCACAGTAGATGGTAGACCAGGCTAATATAATGACCGGGGATGGTAGACCACAGTAATATAATGACAGTAGATGGTAGACCAGGCTAATATAATGACAATAGAGGGTAGACCAGGGTAATATAATGACAGTAGATGGTAGACCAGGGTAATATAATGACAGTAGAGGGTAGACCAGGGTAATATAATGACAGTAGATGGTAGACCAGGGTAATATAATGACAGTAGAGGGGAGACCAGGGTAATATAATGACAGTAGATGGTAGACCAGGGTAATATAATGACCGGGGATGGTAGACCAGGGTAATATAATCACAGTAGATGGTAGACCAGGCTAATATAATGACCGGGGATGGTAGACCACAGTAATATAATGACAGTAGATGGTAGACCAGGCTAATATAATGACAATAGAGGGTAGACCAGGGTAATATAATGACAGTAGATGGTAGACCAGGGTAATATAATGACAGTAGATGGTAGACCAGGGTAATATAATGACAGTAGATGGTAGACCAGGGTAATATAATGACAGTAGAAGGGAGACCAGGGGAGAGTAGGGTAATTAAATGACAGTAGATAGTAGACCAGGGTAATATAATGACAGTAGATGGTAGACCAGGGTATTATAATGACAGTAGATGGTAGACCAGGGTAATATAATGACAGGAGATGGTAGACCAGGGTAATATAAACCAGGGTAATATAGACCAGGGTAATATAATGACAGTAGATGGTAGACCAGGGTAATATAATGACAGTATATGGTAGTCCAGGGTAATATAATCACAGTAGATGGTAGACGAGGGAAATAATAATGACATTAGATGGTAGACCAGGGTAATATAATGACAGTAGATGGTAGACCAGGGAAATATATTGACAGTAGATGGTAGACCAGGGTAATATAGTGACAGTAGATGGTAGACCAGGGTAATATAATGACAGTAGAGGGTCGACCAGGGTATTATAATGACAGTAGATGGTAGACTAGGGTAATATATTGACAGTAGAGGGTAGACCAGGGTAATATAATGACAGTAGATGGTAGACCAGGGTAATATAATGACAGTAGATGGTAGACCAGGGTAATATAATGACAGTAGATGGTAGACCAGGGTAATATAGTGACAGTAGATGGTAGACCAGAGTAATATAATGGCAGTAGAGGGTCGACCAGGGTAATATAATGACAGTAGATGGTAGACCAGGGTAATATAATGACAGTAGATGGTAGACCAGGGTGATATAATGACAGTAGAGTGTAGACCAGGGTAATATAATGACAGTAGATGGTAGACCAGGGTAATATAATGACAGTAGATGGTAGTCCAGGGTTACATAATTCCAGTGGATGGTAGACCAGGGTAATATAATGACAGTAGAGGGTAGACCAGGGTAATATAATGACAGTAGATGGTAGACCAGGGTAATATAATGACAGTAGAAGGGAGACCAGGGGAGAGTAGGGTAATATAATGACAGTAGATGGTAGACCAGGGTAATATAATGACAGTAGATGGTAGACCAGGGTATTATAATGACAGTAGATGGTAGACCAGGGTAATATAATGACAGGAGATGGTATACCAAGGTAATATAAACCAGGGTAATATAGACCAGGGTAATATAATGACAGTAGATGGTAGACCAGGGTAATATAATGACAGTATATGGTAGACCAGGGTAATATAATGACAGTAGAAAATGCAGACCAGGGTAATATAATTACAGTAGAGTTTAGACCAGGGTAATGTAATGACAGGGGATGGTAGACCAGGGTAATATAATGACAGTAGATGGTAGACCAGGGTAATATAATGACAGTAGAGTTTAGACCAGGGTAATATAATAACAGGGGATGGTAGATCAGGGTAATATAATGACAGTAGATGGTAGACCAGGGTAATATAATGACAGTGGATGGTATACCAGGGTAATATAATCACAGTAGATGGTAGACCAGGCTAATATAATGACCGGGGATGGTAGACCAGGGTAATATAATGACAGTAGATGGTAGAACAGGCTAATATAATGACAGTAGAGGGTAGACCAGGGTAATATAATGACAGTAGATGGTAGACCAGGGTAATATAATGACAGTAGAGGGTAGACCAGGGTAATATAATGACAGTAGATGGTAGACCAGGGTAATATAATGACAGTAGGTGGTAGACCAGGGTAATATAATGACAGTAGATGGTAGACCAGGGTAATATATTGACAGTAGATGGTAGACCAGGGTAATATAATGACAGTAGAGGGTCGACCAGGGTATTATAATGACAGTAGATGGTAGACCAGGGTAATATAATGACAGTAGATGGCAGACCAGGGTAATATAATGACAATAGAGTTTAGACCAGGGTAATATAATGACAGTAGATGGTAGACCAGCGTAATATAATGACAGTAGAGGGTAGACCAGGGTAATATAATGACAGTAGATGGTAGACCAGGGTAATATAATGACAGTAGAGACCAGGGTAATATAATGACAGTAGAGGGTAGACCAGGGTAATATAATGACAGTAGATGGTAGACCAGGGTAATATAATGACAGTAGATGGTAGACCAGGGTGATATAATGACTGTAGATGGTAGACCAGGGTAATATAATGACAGTAGATGGTAGACCAGGGTAATATAATGACAGTAGACGGGAGACTAGGGGAGAGTAGGGTAATATAATAACAGTAGAGGGTAGACCAGGGTAATATAATGACAGTAGAGGGTAGACCAGGGTAATATAATGACAGTAGATGGTAGACCAGGGTAATATAATGACAGTAGATAGACCAGGGTAATATAATGACAGTAGATGGCAGACCAGGGTAATATAATGACAGTAGATGGTAGACCAGGGTGATATAATGACTGTAGATGGTAGACCAGGGTAATATAATGACAGGAGAGACCAGGGTAATATAATGACAGTAGATGGTAGACCAGGGTAATATAATGACAGTAGATGGTAGACCAGGGTAATATAATGACAGTAGATGGTAGACCAGGGTAATGTAATGACAGGGGATGGTAGACCAGGGTAATATAATGACAGTAGATGGTAGACCAGGGTGATATAATGACAGTAGAGTGTAGACCAGGGTAATATAATGACAGTAGATGGTAGACCAGGGTAATATAATGACAGTAGACGGGAGACCAGGGGAGAGTAGGGTAATATAATGACAGTAGAGGGTAGACCAGGGTAATATAATGACAGTAGATGGTAGACCAGGGTAATATAATGACAGTAGATGGTAGAACAGGGTAATATAATGACAGTAGAAGGGAGACAAGGGGAGAGTAGTGTTATATAATGACAGTGGATGGTAGACCAGGGTAATATAATGACAGTAGGTGGTAGACCAGGGTAATATAATGACAGTAGATGGTAGTCCAGGGTTATATAATTACAATGGATGGTAGACCAGGGTAATATAATGACAGTAGAGACCAGGGTAATATAATGACAGTAGAGGGTAGACCAGGGTAATATAATGACAGTAGACGGTAGACCAGGGTAATATAATGACAGTAGAAGGGAGACAAGGGGAGAGTAGTGTTATATAATGACAGTAGATGGTAGACCAGGGTAATATAATGACAGTAGATGGTAGACCAGGGTATTATAATGATAGTAGATGGTAGACCAGGGTAATATAATGACATGAGATGGTAGACCAGGGTAATATAAACCAGGTTAATATAGACCAGGGTAATATAATGACAGTAGATGGTAGACCAGGGTAATATAATGACAGTATATGGTAGACCAGGGTAATATAATCACAGTAGATGATAGACGAGGGAAATAATAATGACATTAGATGGTAGACCAGGTTAATATAATGACAGTAGATGGTAGACCAGGGAAATATAATGACAGTAGATGGTAGACCAGGGTAATATAGTGACAGTAGATGGTAGACCAGGGTAATATAATGACAGTAGAGGGTCGACCAGGGTATTATAATGACAGTAGATAGTAGACCAGGGTAATATAATGACAGTAGATGGCAGACCAGGGTAATACAATGACAGTAGAGTTTAGACCAGGGTAATGTAATGACAGGGGATGGTAGACCAGGGTAATATAATGACAGTAGATGGTAGACCAGGGTAATATAATGACAGTAGAGTTTAGACCAGGGTAATATAATAACAGGGGATGGTAGATCAGGGTAATATAATGACAGTAGATGGTAGACCAGGGTAATATAATGACAGTGGATGGTAGACCAGGGTAATATAATGACAGTAGAGGGTAGACCAGGGTAATATAATGACAGTAGATGGTAGACCAGGGTAATATAATGACAGTAGAGGGATAGCAGGGTAATATAATGACAGTAGATGGTAGACCAGGGTAATATAATGACAGTAGAAGGGAGACCAGGGAGAGAGTAGGGTAATATAATGACAGTAGATGGTAGACCAGGGTAATATAATGACAGTAGATGGTAGACCAGGGTATTATAATGACAGTAGATGGTAGACCAGGGTAATATAATGACAGTAGGTGGTAGACCAGGGTAATATAATGACAGTAGATGGTAGTCCAGGGTTATATAATTACAATGGATGGTAGACCAGGGTAATATAATGACAGTAGAGACCAGGGTAATATAATGACAGTAGAGGGTAGACCAGGGTAATATAATGACAGTAGATGGTAGACCAGGGTAATATAATGACAGTAGAAGGGAGACAAGGGGAGAGTAGTGTAATATAATGACAGTAGATGGTAGACCAGGGTAATATAATGACAGTAGATGGTAGACCAGGGTATTATAATGATAGTAGATGGTAGACCAGGGTAATATAATGACATGAGATGGTAGACCAGGGTAATATAAACCAGGGTAATATAGACCAGGGTAATATAATGACAGTAGATGGTAGACCAGGGTAATATAATGACAGTATATGGTAGACCAGGGTAATATAATCACAGTAGATGGTAGATGAGGGAAATAATAATGATATTAGATGGTAGACCAGGTTAATATAATGACAGTAGATGGTAGACCAGGGAAATATAATGACAGTAGATGGTAGACCAGGGTAATATAGTGACAGTAGATGGTAGACCAGGGTAATATAATGACAGTAGAGGGTCGACCAGGGTATTATAATGACAGTAGATGGTAGACCAGGGTAATATAATGACAGTAGATGGCAGACCAGGGTAATACAATGACATTAGAGTTTAGACCAGGGTAATGTAATGACAGGGATGGTAGACCAGGGTAATATAATGACAGTAGATGGTAGACCAGGGTAATATAATGACAGTAGAGTTTAGACCAGGGTAATATAATAACAGGGGATGGTAGATCAGGGTAATATAATGACAGTAGATGGTAGACCAGGGTAATATAATGACAGTGGGTGGTAGACCAGGGTAATATAATGACAGTAGAGGGTAGACCAGGGTAATATAATGACAGTAGATGGTAGACCAGGGTAATATAATGACAGTAGAGGGATACCAGGGTAATATAATGACAGTAGAGGGTAGACCAGGGTAATATAATGACAGTAGATGGTAGACCAGGGTAATATAATGACAGTAGAAGGAGACCAGGGAGAGTAGGGTAATATAATGACAGTAGATGGTAGACCAGGGTAATATAATGACAGTAGATGGTAGACCAGGGTATTATAATGACAGTAGATGGTAGACCAGGGTAATATAATGACAGTAGGTGGTAGACCAGGGTAATATAATGACAGTATATGTTAGACCAGGGTAATATAATCACAGTAGATGGTAGACGAGGGAAATAATAATGACATTAGATGGTAGACCAGGGTAATATAATGACAGTAGATGGTAGACCAGGGAAATATAATGACAGTAGATGGTAGACCAGGGTAATATAGTGACAGTAGATGGTAGACCAGGGTAATATAATGACAGTAGAGGGTCGACCAGGGTATTATAATGACAGTAGATGGTAGACCAGGGTAATATAATGACAGTAGATGGCAGACCAGGGTAATATAATGACAGTAGAGTTTAGACCAGGGTAATGTAATGACAGTGGATGGTAGACCAGGGTAATATAATGACAGTAGAGGGTAGACCAGACTAATATAATGACAGTAGAGGGTAGACCAGGGTAATATAATGACAGTAGATGGTAGACCAGGGTAATATAATGACAGTAGAGGGTAGACCAGGGTAATATAATGACAGTAGATGGTAGACCAGGGTAATATAATGACAGTAGGTGGTAGACCAGGGTAATATAATGACAGTAGATGGTAGACCAGGGTAATATATTGACAGTAGATGGTAGACCAGGGTAATATAATGACAGTAGAGGGTCGACCAGGGTATTATAATGACAGTAGATGGTAGACCAGGGTAATATAATGACAGTAGATGGCAGACCAGGGTAATATAATGACAGTAGAGTTTAGACCAGGGTAATATAATGACAGTAGATGGTAGACCAGTGTAATATAATGACAGTAGATGGTAGAACAGGGTAATATAATGACAGTAGATGGTAGTCCAGGGTAATATAATGACAGTAGAGACCAGTGTAATATAATGACAGTAGAGGGTAGACCAGGGTAATATAATGACAGTAGATGGTAGACCAGGGTAATATAATGACAGTAGATAGACCAGGGTAATATAGTGACAGTAGAGGGTACACCAGGGTAATATAATGACAGTAGATGGTAGACCAGGGTAATATAATGACAGTAGATGGTAGACCAGGGTATTATAATGATAGTAGATGGTAGTCCAGGGTTATATAATTACAGTGGATGGTAGACCAGGGTAATATATTGACAGTAGAGACCAGGGTAATATAATGACAGTAGAGGGTAGACCAGGGTAATATAATGACAGTAGATGGTAGACCAGGGTAATATAATGACAGTAGAAGGGAGACAAGGGGAGAGTAGTGTTATATAATGACAGTAGATGGTAGACCAGGGTAATATAATGACAGTAGATGGTAGACCAGGGTATTATAATGATAGTAGATGGTAGACCAGGGTAATATAATGACATGAGATGGTAGACCAGGGTAATATAAACCAGGTTAATATAGACCAGGGTAATATAATGACAGTAGATGGTAGACCAGGGTAATATAATGACAGTATATGGTAGACCAGGGTAATATAATCACAGTAGATGATAGACGAGGGAAATAATAATGACATTAGATGGTAGACCAGGTTAATATAATGACAGTAGATGGTAGACCAGGGAAATATAATGACAGTAGACGGGAGACCAGGGGAGAGTAGGGTAATATAATGACAGTAGAGGGTAGACCAGGGTAATATAATGACAGTAGATGGTAGACCAGGGTATTATAATGACAGTAGATGGTAGACCAGGGTAATATAATGACAGTAGATGGCAGACCAGGGTAATACAATGACAGTAGAGTTTAGACCAGGGTAATGTAATGACAGGGGATGGTAGACCAGGGTAATATAATGACAGTAGATGGTAGACCAGGGTAATATAATGACAGTAGAGTTTAGACCAGGGTAATATAATAACAGGGGATGGTAGATCAGGGTAATATAATGACAGTAGATGGTAGACCAGGGTAATATAATGACAGTGGATGGTAGACCAGGGTAATATAATGACAGTAGAGGGTAGACCAGGGTAATATAATGACAGTAGATGGTAGACCAGGGTAATATAATGACAGTAGAGGGGATAGCAGGGTAATATAATGACAGTAGATGGTAGACCAGGGTAATATAATGACAGTAGAAGGAGACCAGGGAGAGTAGGGTAATATAATGACAGTAGATGGTAGACCAGGGTAATATAATGACAGTAGATGGTAGACCAGGGTATTATAATGACAGTAGATGGTAGACCAGGGTAATATAATGACAGTAGGTGGTAGACCAGGGTAATATAATGACAGTAGATGGTAGTCCAGGGTTATATAATTACAATGGATGGTAGACCAGGGTAATATAATGACAGTAGAGACCAGGGTAATATAATGACAGTAGAGGGTAGACCAGGGTAATATAATGACAGTAGATGGTAGACCAGGGTAATATAATGACAGTAGAAGGGAGACAAGGGGAGAGTAGTGTAATATAATGACAGTAGATGGTAGACCAGGGTAATATAATGACAGTAGATGGTAGACCAGGGTATTATAATGATAGTAGATGGTAGACCAGGGTAATATAATGACATGAGATGGTAGACCAGGGTAATATAAACCAGGGTAATATAGACCAGGGTAATATAATGACAGTAGATGGTAGACCAGGGTAATATAATGACAGTATATGGTAGACCAGGGTAATATAATCACAGTAGATGGTAGACGAGGGAAATAATAATGACATTAGATGGTAGACCAGGTTAATATAATGACAGTAGATGGTAGACCAGGGAAATATAATGACAGTAGATGGTAGACCAGGGTAATATAGTGACAGTAGATGGTAGACCAGGGTAATATAATGACAGTAGAGGGGATACCAGGGTAATATAATGACAGTAGAGGGTAGACCAGGGTAATATAATGACAGTAGATGGTAGACCAGGGTAATATAATGACAGTAGAAGGGAGACCAGGGAGAGTAGGGTAATATAATGACAGTAGATGGTAGACCAGGGTAATATAATGACAGTAGATGGTAGACCAGGGTATTATAATGACAGTAGATGGTAGACAAGGGTAATATAATGACAGTAGGTGGTAGACCAGGGTAATATAATGACAGTATATGTTAGACCAGGGTAATATAATCACAGTAGATGGTAGACGAGGGAAATAATAATGACATTAGATGGTAGACCAGGGTAATATAATGACAGTAGATGGTAGACCAGGGAAATATAATGACAGTAGATGGTAGACCAGGGTAATATAGTGACAGTAGATGGTAGACCAGGGTAATATAATGACAGTAGAGGGTCGACCAGGGTATTATAATGACAGTAGATGGTAGACCAGGGTAATATAATGACAGTAGATGGCAGACCAGGGTAATATAATGACAGTAGAGTTTAGACCAGGGTAATGTAATGACAGTGGATGGTAGACCAGGGTAATATAATGACAGTAGAGGGTAGACCAGACTAATATAATGACAGTAGAGGGTAGACCAGGGTAATATAATGACAGTAGATGGAAGACCAGGGTAATATAATGACAGTAGAGGGGAGACCAGGGTAATATAATGACAGTAGATGGTAGACCAGGGTAATATAATGACAGTAGATGGTAGACCAGGGTAATATAATGACAGTAGAGGGTAGACAAGGGTAATATAATGACAGTAGAGGGTAGACCAGGGAAATATAATGACAGTAGATGGTCGACCAGGGTAATATAATGACAGTAGATGGTAGACTAGGGTAATATAATGACAGTAGATGGAAGACCAGGGGAATATAATGACAGTAGAAGTTAGAACAGGGTAATATAATGACAGTAGATGGTAGACCAGGGAATATAATGACAGTAGAGGGTAGACCAGGGTAAAATAATGACAGTGGAGGGGAGACCAGGGTAATATAATGACAGTAGAGAACAGGGCAATATAATGACAGTAGAGGGTAGACCAGGGTAATATAATGACAGTAGATGGTAGACCAGGGTAATATAATGACAGTAGATAGACCAGCGTAATATAGTGACAGTAGAGGGTACACCAGGGTAATATAATGACAGTAGATGGCAGACCAGGGTAATATAATGACAGTAGATGGTAGACCAGGGTGATATAATGACTGTAGATGGTAGACCAGGGTAATATAATGACAGTAGATGGTAGACCAGGGTAATATAATGACAGTAGACGGGAGACTAGGGAGAGTAGGGTAATATAATGACAGTAGAGGGTAGACCAGGGTAATATAATGACAGTAGAGGGTAGACCAGGGTAATATAATGACAGTAGATGGTAGACCAGGGTAATATAATGACAGTAGAAAGACCAGGGTAATATAATGACAGTAGATGGCAGACCAGGGTAATATAATGACAGTAGATGGTAGACCAGGGTGATATAATGACTGTAGATGGTAGACCAGGGTAATATAATGACAGGAGAGACCAGGGTAATATAATGACAGTAGATGGTAGAACAGGGTAATATAATGACAGTAGATGGTAGACCAGGGTGATATAATGACAGTAGAGTGTAGACCAGGGTAATATAATGACAGTAGATGGTAGACCAGGGTAATATAATGACAGTAGACGGGAGACCAGGGGAGAGTAGGGTAATATAATGACAGTAGAGGGTAGACCAGGGTAATATAATGACAGTAGATGGTAGACCAGGGTAATATAATGACAGTAGAAGGGAGACCAGGGGAGAGTAGGGTAATATAATGACAGTAGATGGTAGACCAGGGTAATATAATGACAGTAGATGGTAGACCAGGGTATTATAATGACAGTAGATGGTAGACCAGGGTAATATAATGACAGTAGGTGGTAGACCAGGGTAATATAATGACAGTAGATGGTAGTCCAGGGTTATATAATTACAATGGATGGTAGACCAGGGTAATATAATGACAGTAGAGACCAGGGTAATATAATGACAGTAGAGGGTAGACCAGGGTAATATAATGACAGTAGATGGTAGACCAGGGTAATATAATGACAGTAGAAGGGAGACCAGGGTAATATAATGACAGTAGGTGGTAGACCAGGGTAATATAATGACAGTATATGTTAGACCAGGGTAATATAATCACAGTAGATGGTAGACGAGGGAAATAATAATGACATTAGATGGTAGACCAGGGTAATATAATGACAGTAGATGGTAGACCAGGGAAATATAATGACAGTAGATGGTAGACCAGGGTAATATAGTGACAGTAGATGGTAGACCAGGGTAATATAATGACAGTAGAGGGTCGACCAGGGTATTATAATGACAGTAGATGGTAGACCAGGGTAATATAATGACAGTAGATGGCAGACCAGGGTAATATAATGACAGTAGAGTTTAGACCAGGGTAATGTAATGACAGTGGATGGTAGACCAGGGTAATATAATGACAGTAGAGGGTAGACCAGGCTAATATAATGACAGTAGAGGGTAGACCAGGGTAATATAATGACAGTAGATGGTAGACCAGGGTAATATAATGACAGTAGAGGGTAGACCAGGGTAATATAATGACAGTAGATGGTAGACCAGGGTAATATAATGACAGTAGATGGTAGACCAGGGTAATATAATGACAGTAGATGGTAGACCAGGGTAATATAATGACAGTAGATGGTAGACCAGGGTAATATAATGACAGTAGAGGGTCGACCAGGGTATTATAATGACAGTAGATGGTAGACCAGGGTAATATAATGACAGTAGATGGCAGACCAGGGTAATATAATGACAGTAGATGGCAGACCAGGGTAATATAATGACAGTAGAGTTTAGACCAGGGTAATGTAATGACAGGATGGTAGACCAGGGTAATATAATGACAGTAGATGGTAGACCAGGGTAATATAATGACAGTAGAGACCAGGGTAATATAATGACAGTAGAGGGTAGACCAGGGTAATATAATGACAGTAGATGGTAGACCAGGGTAATATAATGACAGTAGATAGACCAGCGTAATATAGTGACAGTAGAGGGTACACCAGGGTAATATAATGACAGTAGATGGCAGACCAGGGTAATATAATAACAGTAGATGGTAGACCAGGGTGATATAATGACTGTAGATGGTAGACCAGGGTAATATAATGACAGTAGATGGTAGACCAGGGTAATATAATGACAGTAGACGGAGACTAGGGGAGAGTAGGGTAATATAATGACAGTAGAGGGTAGACCAGGGTAATATAATGACAGTAGAGGGTAGACCAGGGTAATATAATGACAGTAAATGGTAGACCAGGGTAATATAATGACAGTAGATAGACCAGGGTAATATAATGACAGTAGATGGCAGACCAGGGTAATATAATGACAGTAGATGGTAGACCAGGGTGATATAATGACTGTAGATGGTAGACCAGGGTAATATAATGACAGGAGAGACCAGGGTAATATAATGACAGTAGATGGTAGACCAGGGTAATATAATGACAGTAGATGGTAGACCAGGGTGATATAATGACAGTAGAGTGTAGACCAGGGTAATATAATGACAGTAGATGGTAGACCAGGGTAATATAATGACAGTAGACGGGAGACCAGGGAGAGTAGGGTAATATAATGACAGTAGAGGGTAGACCAGGGTAATATAATGACAGTAGATGGTAGACCAGGGTAATATAATGACAGTAGATGGTAGAACAGGGTAATATAATGACAGTAGAAGGAGACAAGGGAGAGTAGTGTTATATAATGACAGTGGATGGTAGACCAGGGTAATATAATGACAGTAGAGGGTAGACCAGGGTAATATAATGACAGTAGATGGTAGACCAGGGTAATATAATGACAGTAGATGGCAGACCAGGGTAATATAATGACAGTATATGGTAGACCAGGGTAATATAATGACAGTAGACGGGAGACCAGGGGAGAGTAGGGTAATATAATGACAGTAGAAGGTAGACCAGGGTAATATAATGACAGTAGATGGTAGTCCAGGGTTATATAATTACAGTGGATGGTAGACCAGGGTAATATAATGACAGTAGAGACCAGGGTAATATAATGACAGTAGAGGGTAGACCAGGGTAATATAATGACAGTAGATGGTAGACCAGGGTAATATAATGACAGTAGAAGGGAGACCAGGGGAGAGTAGGGTAATATAATGACAGTAGATGGTAGACCAGGGTAATATAATGACAGTAGATGGTAGACCAGGGTATTATAATGACAGTAGATGGTAGACCAGGGTAATATAATGACAGGAGATGGTAGACCAGGATAATATAAACCAGGGTAATATAGACCAGGGTAATATAATGACAGTAGATGGTAGACCAGGGTAATATAATGACAGTATATGGTAGTCCAGGGTAATATAATCACAGTAGATGGTAGACGAGGGAAATAATAATGACATTAGATGGTAGACCAGGGTAATATAATGACAGTAGATGGTAGACCAGGGAAATATATTGACAGTAGATGGTAGACCAGGGTAATATAGTGACAGTAGATGGTAGACCAGGGTAATATAATGACAGTAGAGGGTCGACCAGGGTATTATAATGACAGTAGATGGTAGACTAGGGTAATATATTGACAGTAGAGGGTAGACCAGGGTAATATAATGACAGTAGATGGTAGACCAGGGTAATATAATGACAGTAGATGGTAGACCAGGGTGATATAATGACAGTGGAGTGTAGACCAGGGTAATATAATGACAGTAGATGGTAGACCAGGGTAATATAATGACAGTAGACGGAGACCAGGGAGAGTAGGGTAATATAATGACAGTAGAAGGTAGACCAGGGTAATATAATGACAGTAGATGGTAGACCAGGGTAATATAATGACAGTAGATGGTAGAATAGGGTAATATAATGACAGTAGATGGTAGTCCAGGGTTATATAATTACAGTGGATGGTAGACCAGGGTAATATAATGACAGTAGAGACCAGGGTAATATAATGACAGTAGAGGGTAGACCAGGGTAATATAATGACAGTAGATGGTAGACCAGGGTAATATAATGACAGTAGAAGGGAGACCAGGGAGAGTAGGGTAATATAATGACAGTAGATGGTAGACCAGGGTAATATAATGACAGTAGATGGTAGACCAGGGTATTATAATGACAGTAGATGGTAGACCAGGGTAATATAATGACAGGAGATGGTAGACCAGGGTAATATAAACCAGGGTAATATAGACCAGGGTAATATAATGACAGTAGATGGTAGACCAGGGTAATATAATGACAGTAGATGGCAGACCAGGGTAATATAATGACAGTATATGGTAGACCAGGGTAATATAATGACAGTGGATGGTAGACCAGGGTAATATAATGACAGTAGAGGGGAGACCAGGGTAATATAATGACAGTAGATGGTAGACCAGGGTAATATAATGACCGGGGATGGTAGACCAGGGTAATATAATCACAGTAGATGGTAGACCAGGCTAATATAATGACCGGGGATGGTAGACCACAGTAATATAATGACAGTAGATGGTAGACCAGGCTAATATAATGACAATAGAGGGTAGACCAGGGTAATATAATGACAGTAGATGGTAGACCAGGGTAATATAATGACAGTAGAGGGTAGACCAGGGTAATATAATGACAGTAGATGGTAGACCAGGGTAATATAATGACAGTAGATGGTAGACCAGGGTAATATAATGACAGTAGATGGTAGACCAGGGTAATATAGTGACAGTAGATGGTAGACCAGGGTAATATAATGACAGTAGAGGGTCGACCAGGGTAATATAATGACAGTAGATGGTAGACCAGGGTGATATAATGACAGTAGAGTGTAGACCAGGGTAATATAATGACAGTAGATGGTAGACCAGGGTAATATAATGACAGTAGATGGTAGACCAGGGTAATATAATGACAGTAGATGGTAGTCCAGGGTTATATAATTACAGTGGTTGGTAGACCAGGGTAATATAATGACAGTAGAGACCAGGGTAATATAATGACAGTAGAGGGTAGACCAGGGTAATATAATGACAGTAGATGGTAGACCAGGGTAATATAATGACAGTAGAAGGGAGACCAGGGGAGAGTAGGGTAATATAATGACAGTAGATGGTAGACCAGGGTAATATAATGACAGTAGATGGTAGACCAGGGTATTATAATGACAGTAGATGGTAGACCAGGGTAATATAATGACAGTAGATGGTAGACGAGGGAAATAATAATGACATTAGATGGTAGACCAGGGTAATATAATGACAGTAGATGGTAGACCAGGGAAATATATTGACAGTAGATGGTAGACCAGGGTAATATAGTGACAGTAGATGGTAGACCAGGGTAATATAATGACAGTAGATGGTAGACCAGGGTGATATAATGACAGTGGAGTGTAGACCAGGGTAATATAATGACAGTAGATGGTAGACCAGGGTAATATAATGACAGTAGACGGGAGACCAGGGGAGAGTAGGGTAATATAATGACAGTAGAAGGTAGACCAGGGTAATATAATGACAGTAGATGGTAGACCAGGGTAATATAATGACAGTAGATGGTAGAATAGGGTAATATAATGACAGTAGATGGTAGACCAGGGTAATATAATGACAGTAGATGGTAGACCAGGGTAATATAATGACAGTAGATGGCAGACCAGGGTGATATAATGACAGTAGAGTTTAGACCAGGGTAATATAATGACAGTAGATGGTAGACCAGCGTTATATAATGACAGTAGAGGGTAGACCAGGGTAATATAATGACAGTAGATGGTAGACCAGGGTAATATAAAGACAGTAGAGACCAGGGTAATATAATGACAGTAGAGGGTAGACCAGGGTAATATAATGACAGTAGATGGTAGACCAGGGTAATATAATGACAGTAGATAGACCAGCGTAATATAGTGACAGTAGAGGGTACACCAGGGTAATATAATGACAGTAGATGGCAGACCAGGGTAATATAATGACAGTAGATGGTAGACCAGGGTGATATAATGACTGTAGATGGTAGACCAGGGTAATATAATGACAGTAGATGGTAGACCAGGGTAATATAATGACAGTAGACGGGAGACTAGGGAGAGTAGGGTAATATAATGACAGTAGAGGGTAGACCAGGGTAATATAATGACAGTAGAGGGTAGACCAGGGTAATATAATGACAGTAGATGGTAGACCAGGGTAATATAATGACAGTAGATAGACCAGGGTAATATAATGACAGTAGATGGCAGACCAGGGTAATATAATGACAGTAGATGGTAGACCAGGGTGATATAATGACTGTAGATGGTAGACCAGGGTAATATAATGACAGGAGAGACCAGGGTAATATAATGACAGTAGATGGTAGACCAGGGTAATATAATGACAGTAGATGGTAGACCAGGGTGCTATAATGACAGTAGAGTGTAGACCAGGGTAATATAATGACAGTAGATGGTAGACCAGGGTAATATAATGACAGTAGATGGGAGACCAGGGAAGAGTAGGGTAATATAATGACAGTAGAGGGTAGACCAGGGTAATATAATGACAGTAGATGGTAGACCAGGGTAATATAATGACAGTAGATGGTAGAACAGGGTAATATAATCAGTAGAAGGAGACAAGGGAGAGTAGTGTTATATAATGACAGTGGATGGTAGACCAGGGTAATATAATGACAGTAGATGGCAGACCAGGGTAATATAATGACAGTAGAGTTTAGACCAGGGTAATATAATGACAGTAGATGGTAGACCAGCGTAATATAATGACAGTAGAGGGTAGACCAGGGTAATATATAACAGTAGATGGTAGACCAGGGTAATATAATGACAGTAGAGACCAGGGTAATATAATGACAGTAGAGGGTAGACCAGGGTAATATAATGACAGTAGATGGTAGACCAGGTAATATAATGACAGTAGATAGACCAGCGTAATATAGTGACAGTAGAGGGTACACCAGGGTAATATAATGACAGTAGATGGCAGACCAGGGTAATATAATGACAGTAGATGGTAGACCAGGGTGATATAATGACTGTAGATGGTAGACCAGGGTAATATAATGACAGTAGATGGTAGACCAGGGTAATATAATGACAGGAGACGGGAGACTAGGGGAGAGTAGGGTAATATAATGACAGTAGAGGGTAGACCAGGGTAATATAATGACAGTAGAGGGTAGACCAGGGTAATATAATGACAGTAGATGGTAGACCAGGGTAATATAATGACAGTAGATAGACCAGGGTAATATAATGACAGTAGATGGCAGACCAGGGTAATATAATGACAGTAGATGGTAGACCAGGGTGATATAATGACTGTAGATGGTAGACCAGGGTAATATAATGACAGGAGAGACCAGGGTAATATAATGACAGTAGATGGTAGACCAGGGTAATATAATGACAGTAGATGGTAGACCAGGGTGATATAATGACAGTAGAGTGTAGACCAGGGTAATATAATGACAGTAGATGGTAGACCAGGGTAATATAATGACAGTAGACGGGAGACCAGGGGAGAGTAGGGTAATATAATGACAGTAGAGGGTAGACCAGGGTAATATAATGACAGTAGATGGTAGACCAGGGTAATATAATGACAGTAGATGGTAGAACAGGGTAATATAATGACAGTAGAAGGGAGACAAGGGGAGAGTAGTGTTATATAATGACAGTGGATGGTAGACCAGGGTAATATAATGACAGTAGAGGGTAGACCAGGGTAATATAATGACAGTAGATGGTAGACCAGGGTAATATAATGACAGTAGAGGGGATACCAGGGTAATATAATGACAGTAGATGGTAGACCAGGGTAATATAATGACAGTAGAGGGTCGACCAGGGTATTATAATGACAGTAGATGGTAGACCAGGGTAATATAATGACAGTAGATGGTAGATCAGGGTAATATAATGACAGTAGGTGGTAGACCAGGGTAATATAATGACAGTAGATGGTAGTCCAGGGTTATATAATTACAATGGATGGTAGACCAGGGTAATATAATGACAGTAGAGACCAGGGTAATATAATGACAGTAGAGGGTAGACCAGGGTAATATAATGACAGTAGATGGTAGACCAGGGTAATATAATGACAGTAGAAGGGAGACAAGGGGAGAGTAGTGTAATATAATGACAGTAGAGGGTAGACCAGGGTAATATAATGACAGTAGATGGTAGACCAGGGTATTATAATGATAGTAGATGGTAGAACAGGGTAATATAATGACATGAGATGGTAGACCAGGGTAATATAAACCAGGGTAATATAGACCAGGGTAATATAATGACAGTAGATGGTAGACCAGGGTAATATAATGACAGTATATGGTAGACCAGGGTAATATAGTGACAGTAGATGGTAGACCAGGGTAATATAATGACAGTAGAGGGTCGACCAGGGTATTATAATGACAGTAGATGGTAGACCAGGGTAATATAGTGACAGTAGATGGTAGACCAGGTTAATATAATGACAGTAGATGGTAGACCAGGGAAATATAATGACAGTAGATGGTAGACCAGGGTAATATAGTGACAGTAGATGGTAGACCAGGTTAATATAATGACAGTAGAGGGTCGACCAGGGTATTATAATGACAGTAGATGGTAGACCAGGGTAATATAATGACAGTAGATGGCAGACCAGGGTAATACAATGACATTAGAGTTTAGACCAGGGTAATGTAATGACAGGGGATGGTAGACCAGGGTAATATAATGACAGTAGATGGTAGACCAGGGTAATATAATGACAGTAGAGTTTAGACCAGGGTAATATAATAACAGGGATGGTAGATCAGGGTAATATAATGACAGTAGATGGTAGACCAGGGTAATAAAATGACAGTGGATGGTAGACCAGGGTAATATAATGACAGTAGAGGGTAGACCAGGGTAATATAATGACAGTAGATGGTAGACCAGGGTAATATAATGACAGTAGAGGGGATACCAGGGTAATATAATGACAGTAGAGGGTAGACCAGGGTAATATAATGACAGTAGATGGTAGACCAGGGTAATATAATGACAGTAGAAGGGAGACCAGGGGAGAGTAGGGTAATATAATGACAGTAGATGGTAGACCAGGGTAATATAATGACAGTAGATGGTAGACCAGGGTATTATAATGACAGTAGATGGTAGACCAGGGTAATATAATGACAGTAGGTGGTAGAACAGGGTAATATAATGACAGTAGAGACCAGGGTAATATAATGACAGTAGAGGGTAGACCAGGGTAATATAATGACAGTAGAAGGGAGACAAGGGGAGAGTAGTGTAATATAATGACAGTAGATGGTAGACCAGGGTAATATAATGACAGTAGATGGTAGACCAGGGTAATATAATGACATGAGATGGTAGACCAGGGTAATATAAACCAGGGTAATATAGACCAGGGTAATATAATGACAGTAGATGGTAGACCAGGGTAATATAATGACAGTATATGGTAGACCAGGGTAATATAATCACAGTAGATGGTAGACGAGGAAAATAATAATGACATTAGATGGTAGACCAGGTTAATATAATGACAGTAGATGGTAGACCAGGGAAATATAATGACAGTAGATGGTAGACCAGGGTAATATAGTGACAGTAGATGGTAGACCAGGGTAATATAATGACAGTAGAGGGTCGACCAGGGTATTATAATGACAGTAGATGGTAGACCAGGGTAATATAATGACAGTAGAGTTTAGACCAGGGTAATGTAATGACAGGGGATGGTAGACCAGGGTAATATAATGACAGTAGATGGTAGACCAGGGTAATATAATGACAGTAGAGGGTAGACCAGGGTAATATAATGACAGTAGATGGTAGACCAGGGTAATATAATGACAGTAGATGGTAGACCAGGGTAATATAATGACAGTAGAGGGTAGACAAGGGTAATATTATGACAGTAGATGGTAGACCAGGGTAATATAATGACAGTAGATGGCAGACCAGGGTAATATAATGACAGTAGATGGTAGACCAGGGTAATATAATGACAGTAGATGGCAGGCCAGGGTAATATATTGACAGTAGATGGTAGACCAGGGTAATATAATGACAGGGGATAGTAGACCAGGGTAATATAATGACAGGAGATGGTAGACCAGGGTAATATAAACCAGGGTAATATAGACCAGGGTAATATAATGACAATATAATGACAGATGGTAGACCAGGGTAATATAATGACAGTAGATGGTAGACCAGGGTAATATAATGACAGTAGATGGTAGACCAGGGTAATATAATGACAGTAGATGGTAGACCAGGGTAATATAATGACAGTAGATGGTAGACCAGGGTAATATAATGACAGTAGATGGTAGACCAGGGTAATATAATGACAGTAGATGGTAGAACAGGGTAATATAATGACAGTAGAAGGGAGACCAGGGGAGAGTAGGGTAATATAATGACAGTAGATGGTAGACCAGGGTAATATAATGATAGTAGATGGTAGACCAGGGTAATATAATGACAGTAGATGGTAGACCAGGGTAATATAATGATAGTAGATGGTAGATCAGGGTAATATAATGACAGTATATGGTAGACCAGGGTAATATAATCACAGTAGATGGTAGACCAGGGAAATATAATGACAGTAGATGGTAGACCAGGGTAATATAGTGACAGTAGATGGTCGACCAGGGTAATATAATCACAGTAGATGGTAGACGAGGGAAATAATAATGACATTAGATGGTAGACCAGGGTAATATAATGACAGTAGATGGTAGACCAGGGTAATATAATGACAGTAGATGGTAGACCAGGGTAATATAATGACAGTAGAGTTTAGACCAGGGTAATATAATAACAGGGGATGGTAGATCAGGGTAATATAATGACAGTAGATGGTAGACCAGGGTAATATAATGACAGTGGATGGTAGACCAGGGTAATATAATGACAGTAGATGGTAGACCAGGGTAATATAATGACAGTAGATGGTAGACCAGGGTAATATAATGACAGTAGATGGTAGACCAGGGTAATATAATGACAGTAGATGGTAGACCAGGGTAATATAATGACAGTAGAGGGTAGACCAGGGTAATATAATGATGTAGATGGTAGACAGTAGAGGGTAGACCAGGGTAATATAATGACAGTAGATAGTAGACCAGGGTATATAATGACAGTAGATGGTAGACCAGGGTAATATAATGACAGTAGATGGTAGACCAGGGTAATATAATGACAGTAGATGGTAGACCAGGGTAATATAATGACAGTAGATGGTAGACCAGGGTAATATAATGACAGTAGATGGTAGACCAGGGTAATATAATGACAGTAGATGGTAGAACAGGGTAATATAATGACAGTAATATAGACCAGGGTAATATAATGACAGTAGATGGTAGACCAGGGTAATATAATGACAGTAGATGGTAGACCAGGGTAATATAATGACAGTAGATGGTAGACCAGGGAAATAATAATGACATTAGATGGTAGACCAGGTTAATATAATGACAGTAGATGGTAGACCAGGGAAATATAATGACAGTAGATGGTAGACCAGGGTAATATAGTGACAGTAGATGGTAGACCAGGGTAATATGATGACAGTAGAGGGTCGACCAGGGTATTATAATGACAGTAGATGGTAGACCAGGGTAATATATTGACAGTAGATGGCAGACCAGGGTAATACAATGACAGTAGAGTTTAGACCAGGGTAATGTAATGACAGGGGATGGTAGACCAGGGTAATATAATGACAGTAGATGGTAGACCAGGGTAATATAATGACAGTAGAGTTTAGACCAGGGTAATATAATTAACAGGGGATGGTAGATCAGGGTAATATAATGACAGTAGAGGGTAGACCAGGGTAATATAATGACAGTAGATGGTAGACCAGGGTAATATAATGACAGTAGAGGGTAGACCAGGGTAATATAATGACAGTAGATGGTAGACCAGGGTAATATAATGACAGTAGAGGGGAGACCAGGGTAATATAATGACAGTAGAGGGTAGACCAGGGTAATATAATGACAGTAGATGGTAGACCAGGGTAATATAATGACAGTAGATGGCAGACCAGGGTAATATAATGACAGTAGATGGTAGACCAGGGTAATATAATGACAGTAGATGGCAGGCCAGGGTAATATAATGACAGTAGATGGTAGAAAAGGGTAATATAATGACAGGGATAGTAGACCAGGGTAATATAATGACAGGAGATGGTAGACCAGGGTAATATAAACCAGGGTAATATAGACCAGGGTAATATAATGACAGTAGATGGTAGACCAGGGTAATATAATGACAGTATATGGTAGACCAGGGTAATATAATGACAGTAGATGGTAGACCAGGGTAATAATAATGACATTAGATGGTAGACCAGGTTAATATAATGACAGTAGATGGTAGACCAGGGAAATATAATGACAGTAGATGGTAGACCAGGGTAATATAATGACAGTAGATGGTAGACCAGGGTAATATAATGACAGTAGAAGGGAGACCAGGGGAGAGTAGGGTAATATAATGACAGTAGATGGTAGACCAGGGTAATATAATGACAGTAGATGGTAGACCAGGGTAATATAATGACAGTAGATGGTAGACCAGGGTAATATAATGACAGTATATGGTAGACCAGGGTAATATAATCACAGTAGATGGTAGACGAGGGAAATAATAATGACATTAGATGGTAGACCAGGGTAATATAATGACAGTAGATGGTAGACCAGGGTAATATAATGACAGTAGATGGTAGACCAGGGTAATATAATGACAGTAGAGGGTAGACCAGGGTAATATAATGACAGTAGATGGTAGACCAGGGTAATATAATGACAGTAGATGGCAGACCAGGGTAATATAATGACAGTAGAGTTTAGACCAGGGTAATATAATAACAGGGGATGGTAGATCAGGGTAATATAATGAAAGTAGATGGTAGACCAGGGTAATATAATGACAGTGGATGGTAGACCAGGGTAATATAATGACATTAGAGACCAGGGTAATATAATGACAGTAGATGGTAGACCAGGGTAATATAATGACAGTAGAGGGTAGACCAGGGTAATATAATGACAGTAGATGGTAGACCAGGGTAATATAATGACAGTAGAGGGTAGACCAGGGTAATATAATGACAGTAGAGGGTAGACCAGGGTAATATAATGACAGTAGATAGTAGACCAGGGTAATATAATGACAGTAGATGGTAGACCAGGGTAATATAATGACAGTAGATGGTAGACCAGGGTAATATAATGACAGTAGATGGTAGACCAGGGTAATATATTGACAGTAGATGGTAGACCAGGGTAATATAATGACAGGGATAGTAGACCAGGGTAATATAATGACAGGAGATGGTAGACCAGGGTAATATAAAACAGGGTAATATAGACCAGGGTAATATAATGACAGTAGATGGTAGACCAGGGTAATATAATGACAGTATATGGTAGACCAGGGTAATATAATCACAGTAGATGGTAGACCAGGGAAATAATAATGACATTAGATGGTAGACCAGGTTAATATAATGACAGTAGATAGTAGACCAGGGTATTATAATGACAGTAGATGGCAGACCAGGGTAATATAATGACAGTAGATGGTAGACCAGGGTAATATAATGACAGTAGAGGGGAGACCAGGGGAGAGTAGGGTAATATAATGACAGTAGATGGTAGACCAGGGTAATATAATGACAGTAGATGGTAGACCAGGGTATTATAATGACAGTAGATGGTAGACCAGGGTAATATAATGACAGTAGGTGGTAGACCAGGGTAATATAATGACAGTATATGTTAGACCAGGGTAATATAATGACAGTAGATGGTAGACCAGGGAATATAATGACATTAGATGGTAGACCAGGGTAATATAAACCAGGGTAATATAGACCAGGGTAATATAGACCAGGGTAATATAATGACAGTAGATGGTAGACCAGGGTAATATAATGACAGTATATGGTAGACCAGGGTAATATAATCACAGTAGATGGTAGACGAGGGAAATAATAATGACATTAGATGGTAGACCAGGTTAATATAATGACAGTAGATGGTAGACCAGGGAAATATAATGACAGTAGATGGTAGACCAGGGTAATATAATGACAGTAGATGGTAGACCAGGGTAATATAATGACAGTAGAGGTAACCAGGGTATATAATGACAGTAGATGGTAGACCAGGGTAATATAATGACAGTAGATGGCAGACCAGGGTAATATAATGACAGTAGAGTTTAGACCAGGGTAATATAATGACAGGGGATGGTAGACCAGGGTAATATAATGACAGTAGATGGTAGACCAGGGAATATAATGACAGTAGATGGTAGACCAGGTTAATATAATGACAGTAGATGGTAGACCAGGGAAATATAATGACAGTAGATGGTAGACCAGGGTAATATAGTGACAGTAGATGGTAGACCAGGGTAATATAATGACAGTAGAGGTCGACCAGGGTATTATAATGACAGTAGATGGTAGACCAGGGTAATATAATGACAGTAGATGGCAGACCAGGGTAATATAATGACAGTAGAGTTTAGACCAGGGTAATGTAATGACAGGGGATGGTAGACCAGGGTAATATAATGACAGTAGATGGTAGACCAGGGTAATATAATGACAGTAGAGTTTAGACCAGGGTAATATAATAACAGGGGATGGTAGATCAGGGTAATATAATGACAGTAGATGGTAGACCAGGGTAATATAATGACAGTGGATGGTAGACCAGGGTAATATAATGACATTAGAGACCAGGGTAATATAATGACAGTAGATGGTAGACCAGGGTAATATAATGACAGTAGAGGGTAGACCAGGGTAATATAATGACAGTAGATGGTAGACCAGGGTAATATAATGACAGTAGAGGGTAGACCAGGGTAATATAATGACAGTAGATGGTAGACCAGGGTAATATAATGACAGTAGATGGTAGACCAGGGTAATATAATGACAGTAGATGGTAGACCAGGGTAATATAATGACAGTAGATAGTAGACCAGGGTAATATAATGACAGTAGATGGCAGACCAGGGTAATATAATGACAGTAGATGGTAGACCAGGGTAATATAATGACAGTAGATGGCAGGCCAGGGTAATATAATGACAGTTGATGGTAGACCAGGGTAATATAATGACAGGGGATGGTAGACCAGGGTAATATAATGACAGGAGATGGTAGACCAGGGTAATATAAACAGGGTAATATAGACCAGGGTAATATAATGACAGTAGATGGTAGACCAGGGTAATATAATGACAGTATATGGTAGACCAGGGTAATATAATGACAGTAGATGGTAGACCAGGGAAATAATAATGACATTAGATGGTAGACCAGGTTAATATAATGACAGTAGATGGTAGACCAGGGAAATATAATGACAGTAGATGGTAGACCAGGGTAATATAATGACAGTAGATGGTAGACCAGGGTAATATAATGACAGTAGAGGGAGACCAGGGAGAGTAGGGTAATATAATGACAGTAGATGGTAGACCAGGGAGTAGGGTAATATAATGACAGTAGAGACCAGGGTAATATAATGACAGTAGATGGTAGACCAGGGTAATATAATGACAGTAGATGGTAGACCAGGGTAATATAATGACAGTAGAGACCAGGGTAATATAATGACAGTATATGGTAGACCAGGGTAATATAATCACAGTAGATGGTAGACAAGGGAAATAATAATGACATTAGATGGTAGACCAGGGTAAAATAATGACAGTAGATGGTAGACCAGGGTAATATAATGACAGTAGAGGGTCGACCAGGGTAATATAATGACAGTAGAGACCAGGGTAATATAATGACAGTAGATGGTAGACCAGGGTAATATAATGACAGTAGATGGCAGACCAGGGTAATATAATGACAGTAGAGTTTAGACCAGGGTAATATAATGACAGGGGATGGTAGACCAGGGTAATATAATGACAGTAGATGGTAGACCAGGGTAATATAATGACAGTAGATGGTAGACCAGGGTAATATAATGACAGTAGATGGTAGACCAGGGTAATATAATGACAGTAGAGGGGAGACCAGGGTAATATAATGACAGTAGAGGGTAGACCAGGGTAATATAATGACAGTAGATAGTAGACCAGGGTATTATAATGACAGTAGATGGCAGACCAGGGTAATATAATGACAGTAGATGGTAGACCAGGGTAATATAATGACAGTAGATGGCAGGCCAGGCTAATATAATGACAGTAGAGGGTAGACCAGGGTAATATAATGACAGTAGATGGTAGACCAGGGTAATATAATGACAGTAGATGGCAGACCAGGGTAATATAAACCAGGGTAATATAGACCAGGGTAATATAATGACAGTAGATGGTAGACCAGGGTAATATAATGACAGTATATGGTAGACCAGGGTAATATAATCACAGTAGATGGTAGACGAGGGAAATAATAATGACATTAGATGGTAGACCAGGTTAATATAATGACAGTAGATGGTAGACCAGGGAAATATAATGACAGTAGATGGTAGACCAGGGTAATATAGTGACAGTAGATGGTAGACCAGGGTAATATAATGACAGTAGAGTGTCGACCAGGGTATTATAATGACAGTAGATGGTAGACCAGGGTAATATAATGACAGTAGATGGCAGACCAGGGTAATACAATGACAGTAGAGTTTAGACCAGGGTAATGTAATGACAGGGGATGGTAGACCAGGGTAATATAATGACAGTAGATGGTAGACCAGGGTAATATAATGACAGTAGAGTTTAGACCAGGGTAATATAATAACAGGGGATGGTAGATCAGGGTAATATAATGACAGTAGATGGTAGACCAGGGTAATATAATGACAGTGGATGGTAGACCAGGGTAATATAATGACATTAGAGACCAGGGTAATATAATGACTGTAGATGGTAGACCAAGGTAATATAATGACAGTAGAGGGTAGACCAGGGTAATATAATGACAGTAGATGGTAGACCAGGGTAATATAATGACAGTAGAGGGTAGACCAGGGTAATATAATGACAGTAGATGGTAGACCAGGGTAATATAATGACAGTAGAGGGTAATATAATGACAGTAGAGGGTAGACCAGGGTAATATAATGACAGTAGAGGGTAATATAATGACAGTAGATGGTAGACCAGGGTAATATAATGACAGTAGATGGTAGACCAGGGTAATATAATGACAGTAGATGGCAGACCAGGGTAATATATTGACAGTAGATGGTAGACCAGGGTAATATAATGACAGGGGATAGTAGACCAGGGTAATATAATGACAGGAGATGGTAGACCAGGGTAATATAAAACAGGGTAATATAGACCAGGGTAATATAATGACAGTAGATGGTAGACCAGGGTAATATAATGACAGTATATGGTAGACCAGGGTAATATAATCACAGTAGATGGTAGACGAGGGAAATAATAATGACATTAGATGGTAGACCAGGTTAATATAATGACAGTAGATGGTAGACCAGGGAAATATAATGACAGTAGATGGTAGACCAGGGTAATATAGTGACAGTAGATGGTAGACCAGGGTAATATAATGACAGTAGAGGGAGACCAGGGAGAGTAGGGTAATATAGTGACAGTAGATGGTAGACCAGGGTAATATAATGACAGTAGATGGTAGACCAGGGTATTATAATGACAGTAGATGGTAGACCAGGGTAATATAATGACAGTAGGTGGTAGACCAGGGTAATATAATGACAGTATATGTTAGACCAGGGTAATATAATCACAGTAGATGGTAGACGAGGGAAATAATAATGACATTAGATGGTAGACCAGGGTAATATAATGACAGTAGATGGTAGACCAGGGTAATATAGTGACAGTAGATGGTAGACCAGGGTAATATAATGACAGTAGAGGGTCGACCAGGGTATTATAATGACAGTAGATGGTAGACCAGGGTAATATAATGACAGTAGATGGCAGACCAGGGTAATATAATGACAGTAGAGTTTAGACCAGGGTAATATAATAACAGGGGATGGTAGATCAGGGTAATATAATGAAAGTAGATGGTAGACCAGGGTAATATAATGACAGTGGATGGTAGACCAGGGTAATATAATGACATTAGAGACCAGGGTAATATAATGACAGTAGATGGTAGACCAGGGTAATATAATGACAGTAGAGGGTAGACCAGGGTAATATAATGACAGTAGATGGTAGACCAGGGTAATATAATGACAGTAGAGGGGAGACCAGGGTAATATAATGACAGTAGAGGGTAGACCAGGGTAATATAATGACAGTAGATAGTAGACCAGGGTATTATAATGACAGTAGATGGCAGACCAGGGTAATATAATGACAGTAGATGGTAGACCAGGGTAATATAATGACAGTAGATGGCAGGCCAGGGTAATATATTGACAGTAGATGGTAGACCAGGGTAATATAATGACAGGGGATAGTAGACCAGGGTAATATAATGACAGGAGATGGTAGACCAGGGTAATATAAACCAGGGTAATATAGACCAGGGTATATAATGACAGTAGATGGTAGACCAGGGTAATATAATGACAGTATATGGTAGACCAGGGTAATATAATCACAGTAGATGGTAGACGAGGGAAATAATAATGACATTAGATGGTAGACCAGGTTAATATAATGACAGTAGATGGTAGACCAGGGAAATATAATGACAGTAGATGGTAGACCAGGGTAATATAGTGACAGTAGATGGTAGACCAGGGTAATATAATGACAGTAGAGGGAGACCAGGGAGAGTAGGGTAATATAATGACAGTAGATGGTAGACCAGGGTAATATAATGACAGTAGATGGTAGACCAGGGTATTATAATGACAGTAGATGGTAGACCAGGGTAATATAATGACAGTAGGTGGTAGACCAGGGTAATATAATGACAGTATATGTTAGACCAGGGTAATATAATCACAGTAGATGGTAGACGAGGGAAATAATAATGACATTAGATGGTAGACCAGGGTAATATAATGACAGTAGATGGTAGACCAGGGTAATATAATGACAGTAGATGGTAGACCAGGGTAATATAATGACAGTAGAGGTTAGACCAGGGTATTATAATGACAGTAGATGGTAGACCAGGGTAATATAATGACAGTAGATGGCAGACCAGGGTAATATAATGACAGTAGAGTTTAGACCAGGGTAATATAATGACAGGGGATGGTAGACCAGGGTAATATAATGACAGTAGATGGTAGACCAGGGTAATGTAATGACAATAGAGTTTAGACCAGGGTAATATAATGACAGTAGATGGTAGACCAGGGTAATATAATGACAGTAGATGGTAGACCAGGGTAATATAGTGACAGTAGATGGCAGACCAGGGTAATATAATGACAGTAGATGGTAGACCAGGGTAATATAATGACAGGGAATGGTAGACCATGGTAATATAATGACAGTAGAGTTTAGACCAGGTTAATATAATAACAGGGGATGGTAGATCAGGGTAATATAATGACAGTAGATGGTAGACCAGGGTAATATAATGACAGTAGAGACAAGGGTAATATAATGACAGTAGAGACCAGGGTAATATAAAGACAGTAGAGGGTAGACCAGGGTAATATAATGACAGTAGATAGACCAGGGTAATATAATGACAGTAGAGGGTAGACCAGGGTAATATAATTACAGTAGATGGTAGACCAGGGTAATATAATGACAGTGCATCGTAGACCAGGGTAATATAAGGACAGTAGATTGTAGACCAGGGTAATATAATGACAGTAGATGGTAGACCAGGGTAATATAATGACAGTAGAAGGAGACCAGGGGAGAGTAGGGTAATATAATGACAGTAGATGGTAGACCACGGTAATATAATGACAGTAGATGGTAGACCAGGGTATTATAATGACAGTAGATGTAGACCAGGGTAATATAAACCAGGGTAATATAGACCAGGGTAATATAATGACAGTAGATGGTAGACCAGGCTAATATAATGACAGTATATGGTAGACCAGTGTAATATAATGACAGTAGAGACCAGGGTAATATAATGACAGTAGATGATAGACCAGGGTAATATAATGACAGTACATCGTAGACCAGGGTAATATAATGACAGTAGATTGTAGACCAGGGTAATATAATGACAGTAGATGGTAGACCAGGGTAATATAATGACAGTAGATGGTAGATCAGGGTATTATAATGACAGTAGTTGGTAGACCAAGGGTAATATAATGACAGGAGATGGTATACCAGGGTAATATATTGACAGTAGATAGACCAGGGTAATATAATGACAGTAGATGGTAGACCAGGGTATTATAATGACAGTAGATGGTAGACCAGGGTAATATAATGACAGTAGATGGTAGACCAGGGTAATATAATGACAGTAGATGGTAGACCAGGGTAATATAATGACAGTAGATGGTAGACCAGGGTAATATAATGACAGTAGATGGTAGACCAGGGTAATATAATGACAGTAGATGGTAGACCAGGGTATTATAATGACAGTAGATGGTAGACCAGGGTAATATAATGACAGTAGGTGGTAGACCAGGGTAATATAATGACAGTATATGTTAGACCAGGGTAATATAATCACAGTAGATGGTAGACCAGGGAATATAATGACATTAGATGGTAGACCAGGGTAATATAATGACAGTAGATGGTAGACCAGGGTAATATAATGACATTAGATGGTAGACCAGGGTAATATAATGACAGTAGATGGTAGACCAGGGAATTATAATGACAGTAGATGGTAGACCAGGGTAATATAATGACAGTAGATGGCAGACCAGGGTAATATAATGACAGTAGAGTTTAGACCAGGGTAATGTAATGACAGCGGATGGTAGACCAGGGTAATATAATGACAGTAGATGGTAGACCAGGGTAATATAATGACAGTAGATGGTATACCAGGGTAATATAATGACAGTAGAAGGTAGACCAGGGAAATATAATGACAGTAGATGGTAGACCAGGGTAATATAATGACAGTAGATGGTAGACCAGGGTAATATAATGACAATAGAGTTTAGACCAGGGTAATGTAATGACAGGGAATGGTAGACCAGGGTAATATAATGACAGTAGAGTTTAGACCAGGTTAATATAATAACAGGGGATGGTAGATCAGGGTAATATAATGACAGTAGATGGTAGACCAGGTAATATAATGACAGTAGAGACAAGGGTAATATAATGACAGTAGAGACCAGGGTAATATAAAGACAGTAGAGGGTAGACCAGGGTAATATAATGACAGTAGATAGACCAGGGTAATATAATGACAGTAGAGGGTAGACCAGGGTAATATAATATACAGTAGATGGTAGATCAGTGTAATATAATGACAGTGCATCGTAGACCAGGGTAATATAAGGACAGTAGATTGTAGACCAGGGTAATATAATGACAGTAGATGGTAGACCAGGGTAATATAATGACAGTAGAAGGGAGACCAGGGGAGAGTAGGGTAATATAATGACAGTAGATGGTAGACCAGGGTAATATAATGACAGTAGATGGTAGACCAGGGTAATATAATGACAGGAGATGGTAGACCAGGGTAATATAAACCAGGGTAATATAGACCAGGGTAATATAATGACAGTAGATGGTAGACCAGGCTAATATAATGACAGTATATGGTAGACCAGTGTAATATAATGACAGTAGAGACCAGGGTAATATAATGACAGTAGATGATAGACCAGGGTAATATAATGACAGTACATCGTAGACCAGGGTAATATAATGACAGTAGATTGTAGACCAGGGTAATATAATGACAGTAGATGGTAGACCAGGGTAATATAATGACAGTAGATGGTAGACCAGGGTAATATAATGACAGTAGATGGTAGACCAGGGTAATATAATGACAGTAGATGGTAGACCAGGGTAATATAATGACAGTAGATGGTAGACCAGGGTAATATAAGGACAGTAGATTGTAGACCAGGGTAATATATATTGACAGTAGATGGTAGACCAGGGTAATATAATGACAGTAGAAGGGAGACCAGGGGAGAGTAGGGTAATATAATGACAGTAGATGGTAGACCACGGTAATATAATGACAGTAGATGGTAGACCAGGGTATTATAATGACAGTAGATGTAGACCAGGGTAATATAAACCAGGGTAATATAGACCAGGGTAATATAATGACAGTAGATGGTAGACCAGGCTAATATAATGACAGTATATGGTAGACCAGGGTAATATAATGACAGTAGATAGACCAGGGTAATATAATGACAGTAGATGGTAGACCAGGGTATTTTAATTGACAGTAGATGGTAGACCAGGGTAATATAATGACAGTAGATTGTAGACCAGGGTAATATAATGACAGTAGATGGTAGACCAGGGTAATATAATGACAGTAGATGGTAGATCAGGGTAATATAATGACAGTAGATGGTAGACCAGGGTAATATAATGACAGGAGATGGTAGACCAGGGTAATATAATGACAGTAGATAGACCAGGGTAATATAATGACAGTAGATGGTAGACCAGGGTATTTTAATTGACAGTAGATGGTAGACCAGGGTAATATAATGACAGTAGATTGTAGACCAGGGTAATATAATGACAGTAGATGGTAGACCAGGGTAATATAATGACAGTAGAAGAGAGACCAGGTAGACCAGGGTAATATAATGACAGTAGATAGACCAGGGTAATATAATGACAGTAGATGGTAGACCAGGGTAATATAATGACAGTAGATGGTAGACCAGGGTAATATAATGACAGGAGATGGTATACCAGGGTAATATAATGACAGTAGATAGACCAGGGTAATATAATGACAGTAGAGGGTAGACCAGGGTAATATAATGACAGTAGATGGTAGACCAGGGTAATATAATGACAGGTGATGGTAGACCAGGGTAATATAAACAGGGATAATATAGACCAGGGTAATATAATGACAGTAGATGGTAGACCAGGGTAATATAATGACAGTAGATTGTAGACCAGGGTAATATAATGACAGTAGATGGTAGACCAGGGTAATATAATGACAGTAGATGGTAGACCAGGGTAATATAATGACAGTAGATGGTAGACCAGGGTAATATAATGACAGGAGATGGTAGACCAGGGTAATATAATGACAGTAGATAGACCAGGGTAATATAATGACAGTAGATTGTAGACCAGGGTAATATAATGACAGTAGATGGTAGACCAGGTAATATAATGACAGTAGATGGTAGACCAGGGTAATATAATGACAGTAGATGGTAGACCAGGGTAATATAATGACAGTAGATGGTAGACCAGGGTAATATAATGACAGTAGATGGTAGACCAGGGTAATATAAACAGGTAATATAGACCAGGGTAATATAATGACAGTAGATGGTAGACCAGGGTAATATAATGACAGTAGATGGTAGACCAGGGTAATATAATGACAGTAGATGGTAGACCAGGGTAATATAATGACAGTAGATGATAGACCAGGGTAATATAATGACAGTAGATGGTAGACCAGGGTAATATAATGACAGTAGATTGTAGACCAGGGTAATATAATGACAGTAGATGGTAGACCAGGGTAATATAATGAAAGTAGGTGGTAGACCAGGGTAATATAATGACAGTAGATGGTAGACCAGGGTAATATAATGACAGGAGATGGTAGACCAGGGTAATATAATGACAGTAGATGGTAGACCAGGGTAATATAATGACAGTAGATGGTAGACCAGGGTAATATAATGACAGTAGATGGTAGACCAGGGTAATATAATGACAGTAGATGGTAGACCAGGGTAATATAATGACAGTAGATGGTAGACCAGGGTAATATAATGACAGTAGAGACCAGGGTAGAGACCAGGGTAGACCAGGGTAATATAATATATGACAGTAGATAGACCAGGGTAATATAATGACAGTAGATGGTAGACCAGGGTAATATAATGACAGTAGATGGTAGACCAGGGTAATATAATGACAGTAGATGGTAGACCAGGGTAATATAATGACAGTAGATGGTAGACCAGGGTAATATAATGACAGTAGATGGTAGACCAGGGTAATATAATGACAGTAGATGGTAGACCAGGGTAATATAATGACAGTAGATGGTAGACCAGGGTAATATAAACCAGGGTAATATAGACAAGGGTAATATAATGACAGTAGATGGTAGACCAGGGTAATATAATGACAGTAGATGGTAGACCAGGGTAATATAATGACAGTAGATGGTAGACCAGGGTAATATAATGACAGTAGATGGTAGACCAGGGTAATATAATGACAGTAGATGGTAGACCAGGGTAATATAATGACAGTAGATGGTAGACCAGGGTAATATAATGACAGTAGATGGTAGACCAGGGTAATATAATGACAGTAGATGGTAGACCAGGGTAATATAATGACAGTAGATGGTAGACCAGGGTAATATAATGACAGTGATGGTAGACCAGGGTAATATAAACCAGTAGATATAGACCAGGGTAATATAATGACAGTAGATGGTAGACCAGGGTAATATAATGACAGTAGATGGTAGACCAGGGTAATATAATGACAGTAGATGGTAGACCAGGGTAATATAATGACAGTAGATAGACCAGGGTAATATAATGACAGTAGAGGGTAGACCAGGAAATATAATTACAGTAGATGGTAGACCAGGGTAATATAATGACAGTAGATCGTAGACCAGGGTAATATAATGACAGTAGATTGTAGACCAGGGTAATATAATGACAGTAGATGGTAGACCAGGGTAATATAATGACAGTAGAAGGGAGACCAGGGGAGAGTAGGGTAGTATATTGACAGTAGATGGTAGGACCACGGTAATATAATGACAGTAGATGGTAGACCAGGGTATTATAATGACAGTAGATGTAGACCAGGGTAATATAAACCAGGGTAATATGGACCAGGGTAATATAAACCAGGGTAATATAGACCAGGGTAATATAATGACAGTAGATGGTAGACCAGGCTAATATAATGACAGTATATGGTAGACCAGTGTAATATAATGACAGTAGAGACCAGGGTAATATAATGACAGTAGATGATAGACCAGGGTAATATAATGACAGTAGATCGGTAGACCAGGGTAATATAATGACAGTAGATGGTAGACCAGGGTAATATAATGACAGTAGATGGTAGACCAGGGTAATATAATGACAGTAGAAGGGTAGACCAGGGTAGACAGTAGGGTAATATAATGACAGTAGATGGTAGACCAGGTTAATATAATGACAGTAGATGGTAGACCAGGGTAATATAATGACAGTAGATGGTAGACCAGGGTAATATAATGACAGGTGATGGTAGACCAGGGTAATATAATGAAAAGGGTAATATAGAAAAGGGTAATATAATGACAGTAGATGGTAGACCAGGGTAATATAATGACAGTATATGGTAGACCAGGGTAATATAATGACAGTAGAGACCAGGGTAATATAATGACAGTAGATGATAGACCAGGGTAATATAATGACAGTAGATGGTAGACCAGGGTAATATAATGACAGTAGATGGTAGACCAGGGTAATATAATGACAGTAGATGGTAGACCAGGGTAATATAATGACAGTAGATGGTAGACAAGGGTAAGATAATGACAGTGGATGGTAGACCAGGGTAATATAATGACAGGAGATGGTAGACCAGGGTAATATAAACCAGGGTAATATAGACCAGGGTAATATAATGACAGTAGATGGTAGACCATGGTAATATAATGACAGTATATGGTAGACCAGGGAAATATAATGACAGTAGATGGTAGACCAGGGTAATATAATGACAGTAGATGGTAGACCAGGGTAATATAATGACAGTAGATGGTAGACCAGGGTAATATAATGACAGTAGATGGTAGACCAGGGTAATATAATGACAGTAGAGGGTAGACCAGGGTAAAATAATGACAGTGGAGGGGAGACTAGGGTAATATAATGACAGTAGAGGGTAGACCAGGGCAATATAATGACAGTAGATGGTAGACTAGGGTAATATAATGACAGTAGATGGTAGACCAGGGTAATATAATGACAGTAGATGGTAGACCAGGGTAATATAATGACAGTAGATGGTAGACCAGGGTAATATAATGACAGTAGATGATAGACCAGGGTAATATAATGACAGTAGATGGTAGACCAGGGTAATATAATGACAATGACAGTAGATGGTAGACCAGGGTAATATAATGACAGTAGATGGTAGACCAGGGTAATATAATGACAGTAGATGGTAGACCAGGGTAATATAATGACAGTAGATGGTAGACCAGGGTAATATAATGACAGTAGATGGTAGACCAGGGTAATATAATGACAGTAGATGGTAGACCAGGGTAATATAATGACAGTAGATGGTAGACCAGGTAATATAATGACAGTAGATGGTAGACCAGGGTAATATAATGACAGTAGATGGTAGACCAGGGTAATATAATGACAGTAGAGACAAGGGTAATATAATGACAGTAGAGACCAGGGTAATATAATGACAGTAGATGGGTAGACCAGGGTAATATAATGACAGTAGATAGACCAGGGTAATATAATGACAGTAGATGGGTAGACCAGGGTAATATAATGACAGTAGATGGTAGACCAGGGTAATATAATGACAGTAGATGGTAGACCAGGGTAATATAATGACAGTAGATGGTAGACCAGGGTAATATAATGACAGTAGATGGTAGACCAGGGTAATATAATGACAGTAGATGGTAGACCAGGGTAATATAATGACAGTAGAAGGGTAGACCAGGGAGAGATAAATATAATGACAGTAGATGGTAGACCAGGGTAATATAATGACAGTAGATGGTAGACCAGGGTAATATAATGACAGTAGATGGTAGACCAGGGTAATATAATGACAGTAGATGGTAGACCAGGGTAATATAATGACAGTAGAGTTTAGACCAGGGTAATGTAATGACAGGGGATGGTAGACCAGGGTAATATAATGACAGTAGAGTTTAGACCAGGGTAATATAATAACAGGGGATGGTAGATCAGGGTAATATAATGACAGTAGATGGTAGACCAGGGTAATATAATGACAGTAGAGACAAGGGTAATATAATGACAGTAGAGACCAGGGTAATATAAAGACAGTAGAGGGTAGACCAGGGTAATATAATGACAGTAGATAGACCAGGGTAATATAATGACAGTAGATTGTAGACCAGGGTAATATAATGACAGTAGATGGTAGACCAGGGTAATATAATGACAATAGAGTTTAGACCAGGGTAATGTAATGACAGGGATGGTAGACCAGGGTAATATAATGACAGTAGAGTTTAGACCAGGGTTAATATAATAACAGGGGATGGTAGATCAGTGTAATATAATGACAGTAGATGGTAGACCAGGGTAATATAATGACAGTAGAGACAAGGGTAATATAATGACAGTAGAGACCAGGGTAATATAAAGACAGTAGAGGGTAGAGCCAGGGTAATATAATGACAGTAGATAGACCAGGGTAATATAATGACAGTAGAGGGTAGACCAGGGTAATATAATTACAGTAGATGGTAGACCAGGGTAATATAATGACAGTAGATGGTAGACAAGGGTAATATAATGACAGTAGATGGTAGACAAGGGTATTATAATAACAGTAGATGGTAGACCAGGGTAATATAATGACAGGGGATGGTAGACCAGGGTAATATAATGACAGTAGAGACCAGGGTAATATAATGACAGTAGAGTGTAGACCCGGTAATTTAATGACAGTAGATGGTAGACCAGGGTAATATAATGACAGTAGATGATAGACCAGGGTAATATAATGACAGTAGATGGTAGACCAGGGTATTATAATGACAGTAGATTGTAGACCAGGGTAATATATTGACAGTAGATGGTAGACCAGGGTAATATAATGACAGTAGATGGTAGACCAAGAGTAATATAATGACAGGAGATGGT
The DNA here is from genome assembly GCF_018296145.1 of Oncorhynchus tshawytscha. Classification (NCBI taxonomy): domain Eukaryota; kingdom Metazoa; phylum Chordata; class Actinopteri; order Salmoniformes; family Salmonidae; genus Oncorhynchus; species Oncorhynchus tshawytscha. Next base: position 51,524 of record NW_024609247.1, on the reverse strand, counting down.
ATACCAGGGTAATATATTGACAGTAGATAGACCAGGGTAATATAATGACAGTAGATGGTAGACCAGGGTATTATAATGACAGTAGATGGTAGACCAGGGTAATATAATGCAGGTGATGGTAGACCAGGGTAATATGAACCAGGGTAATATAGACAAGGGTAATATAATGACAGTAGATGGTAGACCAGGCTAATATAATGAGAGTATATGGTAGACCAGGGTAATATAATGACAGTATATGGTAGACCAGGGTAATATAATGACAGTAGAGACAAGGGTAATATAATGACAGTAGATGATAGACCAGGGTAATATAATGACAGTAGATCATAGACCAGGGTAATATAATGACAGTAGATTGTAGACCAGGGTAATATAATGACAGTAGATGGTAGACCAGGGTAATATAATGACAGTAGAATGGAGACCAGGGGAGAGTAGGGTAATATAATGACAGTAGATGGTAGACCAGGGTAATATAATGACAGTAGATGGTAGACCAGGGTATTATAATGACAGTAGATGGTAGACCAGGGTAATATAATGACAGTATATGGTAGACCATGGAAATATAATGAGAGTATATGGTAGACCAGGGTAATATAATGACAGTAGAATGGAGACCAGGGGAGAGTAGGGTAATATAATGACAGTAGATGGTAGATCAGGGTATTATAATGACAGTAGATGGTAGACCAGGGTATTATAATGACAGTAGATGGTAGACCAGGGTAATATAATGACAGGAGATGGTAGACCAGGGTAATATAAACCAGGGTAATATAGACCAGGGTAATATAATGACAGTAGATGGTAGACCAGGGTAATATATTCACAGTAGATGGTAGACGAGGGAAATATAATGACATTAGATGGTAGACCAGGGTAATATAATGACAGTAGATGGTAGACCAGGGAAATATAATGACAGTAGATGGTAGACCAGGGTAATATAGTGACAGTAGATGGTAGACCAGGGTAATATAATGACAGTAGAGGGTCGACCAGGGTAATATAATGAAAGTAGATGGCAGACCAGGGTAATATAATGACAATAGAGTTTAGACCAGGGTAATGTAATGACAGGGGATGGTAGACCAGGGTAATATAATGACAGTAGAGTTTAGACCAGGGTAATATAATAACAGGGGATGGTAGATCAGGGTAATATAATGACAGTAGATGGTAGACCAGGGTAATATAATGACAGTAGAGACAAGGGTAATATAATGACAGTAGAGACCAGGGTAATATAAAGACAGTAGAGGGTAGACCAGGGTAATATAATGACAGTAGATAGACCAGGGTAATATAATGACAGTAGATGATAGACCAGGGTAATATAATGACAGTAGATGGTAGACCAGGGTAATATAATGACAATAGAGTTTAGACCAGGGTAATGTAATGACAGGGGATGGTAGACCAGGGTAATATAATGACAGTAGAGTTTAGACCAGGGTAATATAATAACAGGGGATGGTAGATCAGGGTAATATAATGACAGTAGATGGTAGACCAGGGTAATATAATGACAGTAGAGACAAGGGTAATATAATGACAGTAGAGACCAGGGTAATATAAAGACAGTAGAGGGTAGACCAGGGTAATATAATGACAGTAGATAGACCAGGGTAATATAATGACAGTAGAGGGTAGACCAGGGTAATATAATTACAGTAGATGGTAGACCAGGGTAATATAATGACAGTAGATGGTAGACAAGGGTAATATAATGACAGTAGATGGTAGACAAGGGTATTATAATAACAGTAGATGGTAGACCAGGGTAATATAATGACAGGGGATGGTAGACCAGGGTAATATAATGACAGTAGAGACCAGGGTAATATAATGACAGTAGAGTGTAGACCAGGTAATTTAATGACAGTAGATGGTAGACCAGGGTAATATAATGACAGTAGATGAGACCAGGGTAATATAATGACAGTAGATGGTAGACCAGGGTATTATAATGACAGTAGATTGTAGACCAGGATAATATATTGACAGTAGATGGTAGACAAGGGTAATATAATGACAGTAGATGGTAGACCAAGGGTAATATAATGACAGGAGATGGTATACCAGGGTAATATATTGACAGTAGATAGACCAGGGTAATATAATGACAGTAGATGGTAGACCAGGGTATTATAATGACAGTAGATGGTAGACCAGGGTAATATAATGCAGGTGATGGTAGACCAGGGTAATATAAACCAGGGTAATATAGACAAGGGTAATATAATGACAGTAGATGGTAGACCAGGGTAATATAATGACAGTATATGGTAGACCAGGGTAATATAATGACAGTAGATGGTAGACCAGGGTAATATAATGACAGTAGATGGTAGACCAGGGTAATATAATGACAGTAGATGGTAGACCAGGGTAATATAATGACAGTAGAAGGGAGACCAGGGGAGAGTAGGGTAATATAATGACAGTAGATGGTAGACCAGGGTAATATAATGACAGTAGATGGTAGACCAGGGTAATATAATGACAGTAGATGGTAGACCAGGGTAATATAATGACAGTAGATGGTAGACCAGGGTAATATAATGACAGTATATGGTAGACCAGGGTAATATAATGACAGTAGAGACCAGGGTAATATAATGACAGTAGATGATAGACCAGGGTAATATAATGACAGTACATCGTAGACCAGGGTAATATAATGACAGTAGATTGTAGACCAGGGTAATATAATGACAGTAGATGGTAGACCAGGGTAATATAATGACAGTAGAAGGGAGACCAGGGGAGAGTAGGGTAATATAATGACAGTAGATGGTAGACCAGGGTAATATAATGACAGTAGATGGTAGACCAGGGTATTATAATGACAGTAGATGGTAGACCAGGGTAATATAATGACAGGAGATGGTAGACCAGGGTAATATAAACCAGGGTAATATAATGACAGTAGATGGTAGACCAGGGTAATATAATGACAGTATATGGTAGACCAGGGTAATATAATGACAGTAGATGGTAGACCAGGGTAATATAATGACAGTAGAGGGTAGACCAGGGTAATATAATGACAGTAGATGGTAGACCAGGGTAATATAATGACAGTAGATGGTAGATCAGGGTAATATAATGACAGTAGATGGTAGACCAGGGTAATATAATGACAGTAGAGGGTCGACCAGGGTATTATAATGACAGTAGATGGTAGACCAGGGTAATATAATGACAGTAGATGGCAGACCAGGGTCATATAATGACAGTAGAGTTTAGACCAAGGTAATGTAATGACAGGGGATGGTAGACCAGGGTAATATAATGACAGTAGATGGTAGACCAGGGTAATATAATGACAGTAGATGGTAGACAAGGGTATTATATTGACAGTAGATGGTAGACCAGGGTAATATAATGACAGTAGATGGTAGACCAGGGTAATATAAACCAGGGTAATATAGACCAGGGTAATATAATGACAATAGATGGTAGACCAGGGTAATATAATGACAGTAGAGTTTAGACCAGGGTAATATAATAACAGGGGATGGTAGATCAGGGTAATATAATGACAGTAGATGGTAGACCAGGGTAATATAATGACAGTAGAGACCAGGGTAATATAATGACAGTAGAGACCAGGGTAATTTAATGACAGTAGATGGTAGACCAGGGTAATATAATGACAGTAGAGGGTAGACCAGGGTAATATAATGACAGTAGATAGCAGGCCAGGGTAATATAATGACAGTAGATGGTAGACCAGGGTAATATAATGACAGTAGATGGTAGACCAGGGTAATATAATGACAGTAGATGGTAGACCAGGGTAATATAATGACAGTAGATGGTAGACCAGGGTAATATAATGACAGTAGAGGGTCGACCAGAGTATTATAATGACAGTAGATGGTAGACCAGGGTAATATAATGACAGTAGATGGCAGACCAGGGTCATATAATGACAGTAGAGTTTAGACCAAGGGGCAATGTAATGACAGGGGATGGTAGACCAGGGTAATTAATGACAGTAGATGGTAGACCAGGGTAATATAATGACAGTAGATGGTAGACAAGGGTATTATATTGACAGTAGATGGTAGACCAGGGTAATATAATGACAGTAGATGGTAGACCAGGGTAATATAAACCAGGGTAATATAGACCAGGGTAATATAATGACAATAGATGGTAGACCAGGGTAATATAATGACAGTAGAGTTTAGACCAGGGTAATATAATAACAGGGGATGGTAGATCAGGGTAATATAATGACAGTAGATGGTAGACCAGGGTAATATAATGACAGTAGTAGAGACCAGGGGTAATATAATGACAGTAGAGACCAGGGTAATATAATGACAGTAGATGGTAGACCAGGGTAATATAATGACAGTAGATGGTAGACCAGGGTAATATAATGACAGTAGATAGCAGACCAGGGTAATATAATGACAGTAGATGGTAGACCAGGGTAATATAATGACAGTAGATGGTAGACCAGGGTAATATAATGACAGTAGATGGTAGACCAGGGTAATATAATGACAGTAGATGGTAGACCAGGGTAATATAATGACAGTAGATGGTAGACCAGGGTAATATAGTGACAGTAGATGGTAGACCAGGGTAATATAATGACAGTAGATGGCAGACCAGGGTAATATAATGACAGTAGAGTTTAGACCAGGGTAATGTAATGACAGTAGAGACCAGGGTAATATAAAGACAGTAGAGGGTAGACCAGGGTAATATAATGACAGTAGATGGTAGACCAGGGTAATATAATGACAGTAGATAGACCAGGGTAATATAATGACAGTAGATGGTAGACCAGGGTAATATAATGACAGTAGAGGGTAGACCAGGGTAATATAATGACAGTAGATGGCAGACCAGGGTAATATAATGACAGTAGAGTTTAGACCAGGGTAATGTAATGATAGGGGATGGTAGACCAGGGTAATATAATGACAGTAGATGGTAGACCAGGGTAATATAATGACAGTAGAGTTTAGACCAGGGTAATATAATAACAGGGGATGGTAGATCAGGGTAATATAATGACAGTAGATGGTAGACCAGGGTAATATAATGACAGTAGAGACCAGGGTAATATAATGACAGTAGATGGTAGACCAGGGTAATATAATGACAGTAGATGGTAGACCAGGGTAATATAATGACAGTAGATGGTAGACCAGGGTAATATAATGACAGTAGATGGTAGACCAGGGTAATATAATGACAGTAGAGACCAGGGTAATATAAAGACAGTAGAGGGTAGACCAGGGTAATATAATGACAGTAGATGGTAGACCAGGGTAATATAATGACAGTAGAGACTAGGGTAATATATTGACAGTAGATGATAGACCAGGGTAATATAATGACAGTACATCGTAGACCAGGGTAATATAATGACAGTAGATTGTAGACCAGGGTAATATAATGACAGTAGATGGTAGACCAGGGTAATATAATGACAGTAGAAGGGAGACCAGGGCAGAGTAGGGTAATATAATGACAGTAGATGGTAGACCAGGGTAATATAATGACAGTAGATGGTAGACCAGGGTATTATAATGACAGTAGATGGTAGAATAGGGTAATATAATGCAGGTGATGGTAGAACAGGGTAATATAATGACAGTAGAGACCAGGGTAATATAAAGACTGTAGAGCGTAGACCAGGGTAATATAATGACAGTAGATGGTAGACCAGGGAAATATAATGACAGTAGATGGTAGACCAGGGTAATATAGTGACAGTAGATGGTAGACCAGGGTAATATAATGACAGTAGAGGGTCGACCAGGGTAATATAATCACAGTAGATGGTAGACGAGGGAAATATAATGACATTAGATGGTAGACCAGGGTAATATAATGACAGTAGATGGTAGACCAGGGTAATATAATGACAGTAGATGGGAGACCAGGGTAATATAATGACAGTAGAGTTTAGACCAGGGTAATATAATGTCAGGGGATGGTAGACCAGGGTAATATAATGACAGTAGAGACCAGGGTAATATAATGACAGTAGAGACCAGGGTAATATAATGACAGTAGATGGTAGACCAGGGTAATATAATGACAGTAGAGGGTAGACCAGGGTAATATAATGACAGTAGATGGCAGGCCAGGGTAATATAATGACAGTAGATGGTAGACCAGGGTAATATAATGACAGTAGATGGTAGACAAGGGTAATATAATGACAGTAGAGACCAGGGTAATATAAAGACAGTAGAGGGTAGACCAGGGTAATATAATGACAGTAGATGGTAGACAAGGGTATTATAATAACAGTAGATGGTAGGCCAGGGTAATATAATGACTGGGGATGGTAGACCAGGGTAATATATTGACAGTAGATGGTAGACCAAGGGTAATATAATGACAGGAGATGGTATACCAGGGTAATATATTGACAGTAGATAGACCAGGGTAATATAATGACAGTAGATGGTAGACCAGGGTATTATAATGCAGGTGATGGTAGACCAGGATAATATAAACCAGGGTAATATAGACAAGGGTAATATAATGACAGTAGATGGTAGACCAGGGTAATATAATGACAGTATATGGTAGACCAGGGTAATATAATGACAGTAGAGACTAGGGTAATATATTGACAGTAGATGGTAGACCAGGGTATTATAATGACAGTAGATGGTAGACCAGGGTAATATAATGCAGGTGATGGTAGACCAGGGTAATATAAACCAGGGTAATATAGACAAGGGTAATATAATGACAGTAGATGGTAGACCAGGGTAATATAATGACAGTATATGGTAGACCAGGGTAATATAATGACAGTAGAGACTAGGGTAATATATTGACAGTAGATGGTAGACCAGGGTAATATAATGACAGTAGATGGTAGACCAGGGTAATATAATGCAGGTGATGATAGACCAGGGTAATATAATGACAGTAGATTGTAGACCAGGGTAATATAATGACAGTAGATGGTAGGCCAGGGTAATATAATGACTGGGGATGGTAGACCAGGGTAATATATTGACAGTAGATGGTAGACCAAGGGTAATATAATGACAGGAGATGGTATACCAGGGTAATATATTGACAGTAGATAGACCAGGGTAATATAATGACAGTAGATGGTAGACCAGGGTATTATAATGACAGTAGATGGTAGACCAGGGTAATATAATGCAGGTGATGGTAGACCAGGATAATATAAACCAGGGTAATATAGACAAGGGTAATATAATGACAGTAGATGGTAGACCAGGGTAATATAATGACAGTATATGGTAGACCAGGGTAATATAATGACAGTAGAGACTAGGTAATATATTGACAGTAGATGGTAGACCAGGGTATTATAATGACAGTAGATGGTAGACCAGGGTAATATAATGCAGGTGATGATAGACCAGGGTAATATAATGACAGTACATCGTAGACCAGGGTAATATAATGACAGTAGATTGTAGACCAGGGTAATATAATGACAGTAGAAGGGACACCAGGGCAGAGTAGGGTAATATAATGACAGTAGATGGTAGACCAGGGTAATATAATGACAGTAGATGGTAGACCAGGGTATTATAATGACAGTAGATGGTAGACCAGGGTAATATAAACCAGGACATATAGACCAGGGTAATATAATGACAGTAGATGGTAGACCAGGGAAATATAATGACAGTATATGGTAGACCAGGGTAATATAATCACAGTAGATGGTAGACTAGGAAATATAATGACATTAGATGGTAGACCAGGGTAATATAATGACAGTGGATGGTAGACCAGGTTAATTTAATGACATTAGAGACCAGGGTAATATAATGACAGTAGATGGTAGACCAGGGTAATATAATGACAGTAGAGGGTAGACCAGGGTAATATAATGACAGTAGATGGTAGACCAGGGTAATATAATGACAGGATGGTAGACCAGGGTAATATAATGACAGTAGAGGTAGACCAGCATAATATAATGACAGTAGATAGACCAGGGTAATATAATGACAGTAGATGGTAGCCAAGGGTAATATAATGACAGTAGATGGTAGACCAGGGTAATATAATGACAGTAGATGGTAGACCAGGGTAATATAATGACAGTAGATGGTAGAACAGGGTAATATAATGACAGTAGATGGTAGTCCAGGGTTATATAATGACAGTGGATGGTAGACCAGGGTAATATAATGACAGTAGATGGAGACCAGGGTAATATAATGACAGTAGAGGGTAGACCAGGGTAATATAATGACAGTAGATGGTAGACCAGGGTAATATAATGACAGTAGATAGACCAGGGTAAATAATTACAGTAGAGGGTAGACCAGGGTAATATAATGACAGTAGATGGTAGACCAGGGTAATATAATGACAGTAGATGGTAGACCAGGGTAATATAATGACAGTAGATGGTAGACCAGGGTAAGATAATGACAGTGGATGGTAGACCAGGGTAATATAATGACAGTAGAGACCAGGGTAATATAAAGACAGTAGATGGGTAGACCAGGGTAATATAATGACAGTAGATGGTAGACCAGGGTAATATAATGACAGTAGATGGTAGACCAGGGTAATATAATGACAGTGGATGGTAGACCAGGGTAATATAATGACAGTAGATGGTAGACCAGGGTAATATAATGACAGTAGATGGTAGACCAGGGTAATATAATGACAGGAGATGGTAGACCAGGGTAATATAAACCAGGGTAATATAGACCAGGGTAATATAATGACAGTAGATGGTAGACCAGGGTAATATAATGACAGTATATGGTAGACCAGGGTAATATAATCACAGTAGATGGTAGACGAGGGAAATAATAATGACATTAGATGGTAGACCAGGGTAATATAATGACAGTAGATGGTAGACCAGGGAAATATAATGACAGTAGATGGTAGACCAGGGTAATATAGTGACAGTAGATGGTAGACCAGGGTAATATAATGACAGTAGAGGGTCGACCAGGGTATTATAATGACAGTAGATGGTAGACCAGGGTAATATAATGACAGTGGATGGTAGACCAGGGTAATATAATGACAGTAGATGGCAGACCAGGGTAATATAATCACAGTAGATGGTAGACGAGGGAAATAATAATGACATTAGATGGTAGACCAGTGTAATATAATGACAGTAGATGGTAGACCAGGGAAATATAATGACAGTAGATGGTAGACCAGGGTAATATAGTGACAGTAGATGGTAGACCAGGGTAATATAATGACAGTAGAGGGTCGACCAGGGTATTATAATGACAGTAGATGGTAGACCAGGGTAATATAATGACAGTAGATGGCAGACCAGGGTAATATAATGACAGTAGAGTTTAGACCAGGGTAATATAATAACAGGGGATGGTAGATCAGGGTAATATAATGACAGTAGATGGTAGACCAGGGTAATATAATGACAGTAGATGGCAGACCAGGGTAATATAATGACAGTAACGTTTAGACCAGGGTAATGTAATGACAGGGGATGGTAGACCAGGGTAATATAATGACAGTAGATGGTAGAATAGGGTAATATAATGACAGTAGAGTTTAGACCAAGGTAATATAATAACAGGGATGGTAGATCAGGGTAATGTATTGACAGTAGATGGTAGACCAGGGTAATATAATGACAGTATATGGTAGACCAGGGTAATATAATCACAGTAGATGGTAGACGAGGGAAATAATAATGACATTAGATGGTAGACCAGGGTAATATAATGACAGTAGATGGTAGACCAGGGAAATATAATGACAGTAGATGGTAGACCAGGGTAATATAGTGACAGTAGATGGTAGACCAGGGTAATATAATGACAGTAGAGGGTCGACCAGGGTATTAAAATGACAGTAGATGGTAGACCAGGGTAATATAATGACAGTAGATGGCAGACCAGGGTAATATAATGACAGTAGAGTTTAGACCAGGGTAATGTAATGACAGGGGATGGTAGACCAGGGTAATATAATGACAGTAGATGGTAGAACAGGGTAATATAATGACAGTAGAGGGTAGACCAGGGTAATATAATGACAGTAGACGGTAGACCAGGGTAATATAATGACAGGGGATGGTAGACCAGGGTAATATAATGACAGTAGATGGTAGACCAGGCTAATATAATGACAGTAGAGGGTAGACCAGGGTAATATAATGACAGTAGATGGTAGACCAGGGTAATATAATGACAGTAGAGGGTAGACCAGGGTAATATAATGACAGTAGAGGGTAGACCAGGGTAATATAATGACAGTAGATAGTAGACCAGGGTATTATAATGACAGTAGATGGCAGACCAGGGTAATATAATGACAGTAGATGGTAGACCAGGGTAATATAATGACAGTAGATGGCAGGCCAGGGTAATATAGAGATGGTAGATGGTAGACCAGGGTAATATAATGACAGGGGATGGTAGACCAGGGTAATATAATGACATTAGATGGCAAACCAGGGTAATATAATGACAGAATATGGTAGACCAGGGTAATATATTGACAGTAGATGGTATACCAGGGTAATATAATGACCGGGGATGGTGGACCAGGGTAATATAATGACAGTAGAGGGTAGACCATGGTAATATATTGACAGTAGATGGTAGACCAGGGTAATATAATGACAGTAGATGGTAGACCAGGGTAATATAATGACAGTAGATGGTAGACCAGGGTAATATAATGACAGTAGTTTAGACCAGGGTAATATAATGACAGGGGATGGTAGACCAGGGTAATATAATGACAGTAGATGGTAGACCAGGGTAATATAATGACAGTAGATGGCAGACCAGGGTAATATAATGACAGTAGTTTAGACTAGGGTAATATAATGACAGGGGATGGTAGACCAGGGTTATATAATGACAGTAGATGGTAGACCAGGGTAATATAATGACAGTAGAGTTTAGACCAGGGTAATATAATGACAGTAGAGACCAGGGTAATATAATGACAGTAGATGGTAGACCAGGGTAATATAATGACAGTAGATGGTAGACCAGGGTAATATAATGACAGTAGATGGTAGACCAGGGTAATAATAATGACATTAGATGGTAGACCAGGGTAATATAATGACAGTAGATGGTAGACCAGGGAAATATAATGACAGTAGATGGTAGACCAGGGTAATATAGTGACAGTAGATGGTAGACCAGGGTAATATAATGACAGTAGAGGGTCGACCAGGATAATATAATGACAGTAGATGGTAGACCAGGGTAATATAATGACAGTAGATGGCAGACCAGGGTAATATAATGACAGTAATGTTTAGACCAGGGTAATATAATGACAGGGGATGGTAGACCAGGGTAATATAATGACAGTAGATGGTAGACCAGGGTAATATAATGACAGTAGATGGTAGACCAGGTAATATAATGACAGTAGATGGTAGACCAGGGTAATATAATGACAGTAGATGGTAGACCAGGGTAATATAATGACAGTAGATGGTAGACCAGGGTAATATAATGACAGTAGATGGTAGACCAGGGTAATATAATGACAGTAGATGGCAGACCAGGGTAATATAATGACAGTAGATGGTAGACCAGGGTAATATAATGACAGTAGATGGTAGACCAGGGTAATATAATGACAGTAGATGGTAGACCAGGGTAATATAATGACAGTAGATGGTAGACCAGGGTAATATAATGACAGTAGATGGTAGACCAGGGTAATATAATGACAGGGGATGGTAGACCAGGGTAATATAATGACAGTAGATGGTAGACCAGGGTAATATAATGACAGTAGATGGTAGACCAGGGTAATATAATGACAGTAGAGTTTAGACCAGGGTAATATAATGACAGTAGATGGTAGACCAGGGTAATATAATGACAGTAGATGGTAGACCAGGGTAATATAATGACAGTAGATGGTAGACCAGGGTAATATAATGACAGTAGATGGTAGACCAGGGTAATATAGTGACAGTAGATGGCAGACCAGGGTAATATAATGACAGTAGATTCTAGACCAGGGTAATATAATGACAGTAGAGGGTAGACCAGGGTAATATAATGACAGTGGATGGTAGACCAGGTTAATATAATGACAGTATGGTAGACCAGGGTAATATAATGACAGTAGATGGTAGACCAGGGAAATATAATGACAGTAGATGGTAGACCAGGCTAATATAATGACCGGGGATGGTAGACCAGGGTAATATAATGACAGTAGATGGTAGACCAGGGTAATATAATGACAGTAGATGGTAGACCAGGCTTATATAATGACAGTAGAGGGTAGACCAGGGTAATATAATGACAGTAGATGGTAGACCAGGGTAATATAATGACAGTAGATGGTAGACCAGGGTAATATAATGACAGTAGATGGTAGACCAGGGTAATATAATGACAGTAGATGGTAGACCAGGGTAATATAATGACAGTAGATGGTAGACCAGGGTAATATAATGACAGTAGATGGTAGACAGGGTAATATAATGACAGTAGATGGCAGACCAGGGTAATATAATGACAGTAGATGGTAGACCAGGGTAATATAATGACAGTAGATGGTAGACCAGGGTAATATAATGACAGTAGATGGCAAACCAGGGTAATATAATGACAGTAGATGGTACCAGGGTAATATAATGACAGTAGATGGTAGACCAGGGTAATATAATGACAGTAGAGGTCAGACCAGGGTAATATAATGACAGTAGATGGTAGACCAGGGTAATATAATGACAGTAGATGGTAGACCAGGGTAGTATAATGACAGTATAGGGTAGACCATGGTAATATAATGACAGTAGATGGTAGACCAGGGTAATATAATGACAGTAGAGGGTAGACCAGGGTAATATAATGACAGTAGATGGTAGACCAGGGTAATATAATGACAGTATAGGGTAGACCATGGTAATATAATGACAGTAGAGGTTAGACCAGGGTAATATAATGACAGTATATAGTTTAGACCAGGTAATATAAACAGTAGATGGTAGACCAGGGTAATATAATGACAGTAGATGGTAGACCAGGGTAATATAATGACAGTAGATGGTAGACCAGGGTAATATAATGACAGTAGATGGATAGACCAGGGTAATATAATGACAGTAGATGGTAGACCAGGGTAATATAATGACAGTAGATGGTAGACCAGGGTAATATAATGACAGGGGATGGTAGACCAGGGTAATATAATGACAGTAGATGGTAGACCAGGGTAATATAATGACAGTATATGGTAGACCAGGGTAATATAATGACAGTAGATGGTAGACCAGGGTAATATAATGACAGTAGATGGTTTAGACCAGGGTAATATAATGACAGTAGATGGTAGACCAGGGTAATATAATGACAGTAGATGGTAGACCAGGGTAATATAATGACAGTAGATGGTAGACCAGGGTAATATAATGACAGTAGATGGTAGACCAGGGTAATATAATGACAGTAGATGGTAGACCAGGGTAATATAATGACAGTAAGAGTTTAGACCAGGGGTAATATAATGACAGTAGATGGTAGACCAGGGTAATATAATGACAGTAGATGGTAGACCAGGGTAATATAATGACAGTAGATGGTAGACCAGGGTAATATAATGACAGTAGATGGTAGACCAGGGTAATATAATGACAGTAGATGGTAGACCAGGGTAATATAATGACAGTAGAGGTAGACCAGGGTAATATAATGACAGTAGATGGTAGACCAGGGTAATATAATGACAGTAGATGGTAGACCAGGGTAATATAATGACAGTAGATGGTAGACCAGGGTAATATAATGACAGTAGATGGTAGACCAGGGTAATATAATGACAGTAGATGGTAGACCAGGGTAATATAATGACAGTAGATGGTAGACCAGGGTAATATAATGACAGTAGATGGTAGACCAGGGTAATATAATGACAGTAGATGGTAGACCAGGGTAATATAATGACAGTAGATGGTAGACCAGGGTAATATAATGACAGTAGATGGTAGACCAGGGTAATATAATGACAGTAGATGGTAGACCAGGTAATATAATGACAGTAGATGGTAGACCAGGGTAATATAATGACAGTAGATGGTAGACCAGGGCCTAATATAATGACAGTAGATGGTAGACCAGGGTAATATAATGACAGTAATATGGTGACCAGGGTTAATATAATGACAGTAGATGGTAGACCAGGGTAATATAATGACAGTAGATGGTAGACCAGGGTAATATAATGACAGTAGATGGTAGACTAGGGTAATATAATGACAGTAGATGGTAGACCAGGGTAATATAATGACAGTAGATGGTAGACCAGGGTAATATAATGACAGGTGATGGTAGACCAGGGTAATATAATGACAGTAGATGGTAGACCAGGGTAATAAAATGACAGTAGATGGTAGACCAGGTTAATATAATGACAGTAGATGGTAGACCAGGGTAATATAATGACAGTAGATGGTAGACCAGGGTAATATAATGACAGTAGATGGTAGACCAGGGTAATATAATGACAGTAGATGGTAGACCAGGGTAATATAATGACAGTAGATGGTAGACCAGGGTAATATAATGACAATAGATGGTAGACCAGGGTAATATAATGACAGTAGAGTTTAGACCAGGGTAATATAATGACAGTAGATGGTAGACCAGGGTAATATAATGACAGTAGATGGTAGACCAGGGTAATATAATGACAGTAGATGGTAGACCAGGGTAATATAATGACAGTAGATGGTAGACCAGGGTAATATAATGACAGTAGATGGTAGACCAGGGTAATATAATGACAGGTAGATGGTAGACCAGGGTAATATAATGACAGTAGATGGCAGACCAGGGTAATATAATGACAGTAGATGGTAGACCAGGGTAATATAATGACAGTAGATGGTAGACCAGGGTAATATAATGACAGTAGATGGTAGACCAGGGTAATATAGTGACAGTAGATGGTAGACCAGGGTAATATAATGACAGTAGATGGTAGACCAGGGTAATATAATCACAGTAGATGGTAGACCAGGGTAATATAATGACAGGATGGTAGACCAGGGTAATATAATGACAGTAGATGGTAGACCAGGGTAATATAATGACAGTAGATGGTAGACCAGGGTAATATAATGACAGTAGATGGTAGACCAGGGTAATATAATGACAGTAGAGGGTAGACCAGGGTAATATAATGACAGTAGATGGTAGACCAGGGTAATATAATGACAGTAGATGGTAGACCAGGGTAATATAATGACAGTAGATGGTAGACCAGGGTAATATAATGACAGGGGATGGTAGACCAGGGTAATATAATGACAGTAGATGGTAGACCAGGGTAATATAATGACAGTAGATGGTAGACCAGGGTAATATAATGACAGTAGATGGCAGACCAGGATAATATAATGACAGTAGATGGTAGACCAGGGTAATATAATGACAGTAGATGGTAGACCAGGGTAATATAATGACAGTAATATAGACCAGGGTAATATAATGACAGTAGATGGTAGACCAGGGTAATATAATGACAGTAGATGGTAGACCAGGGTAATATAATGACAGTAGATGGTAGACCAGGGTAATATAATGACAGTAGATGGTAGACCAGGGTAATATAAACAGTAGATGGTAGACCAGGGTAATATAATGACAATAGATGGTAGACCAGGGTAATATAATGACAGTAGATGGTAGACCAGGGTAATATAATGACAGTAGATGGTAGACCAGGGTAATATAATGACAGTAGATGGTAGACCAGGGTAATATAATGACAGTGGATGGTAGACCAGGGTAATATAAAGACAGTAATATAGACCAGGGTAATATAATGACAGGATGTAATTAGACAAGGGTAATATAATGACAGTAGATGGTAGACCAGGGTAATATAATGACAGTAGAGGTAGACCAGGGTAATATAATGACAGTAGATGGTAGACCAGGGTAATATAATGACAGTAGATGGTAGACCAGGGTAATATAATGACAGTAGATGGTAGACCAGGGTAATATAATGACAGTAGATGGTAGACCAGGGTAATATAATGACAGTAGATATAGACCAGGGTAATATAATGACAGTAGATGGTAGACCAGGGTAATATAATGACAGTAGATGGTAGACCAGGCTATATAATGACAGTAGATGGTAGACCAGGGTAATATAATGACAGTAGATGAGACCAGGGTAATATAATGACAGTAGATGGTAGACCAGGGTAATATAATGACAGTAGATGATGGTAGAACAGGGTAATATAATGACAGTACATAGTAGACCAGGGTAATATAATGACAGTAGATGGTAGACCAGGGTAATATAATGACAGTAGATGGTAGACCAGGGTAATATAATGACAGTAGATGGTAGACCAGGGTAATATAATGACAGTAGATGGTAGACCAGGGTAATATAATTACAGTAGATGGAAGACCAGGGTAATATAATGACATTAGATTGTAATCAGGGGTAATATAATGACAGTAGATGGTAGACCAGGGTAATATAATGACAGTAGATGGTAGACCAGGGTAATATAATGACAGTAGATGGTAGACCAGGGTAATATAATGACAGTAGATGGTAGACCAGGGTAATATAATGACAGTAGATGGTAGACCAAGGGTAATATAATGACAGTAGATGGTAGACCAGGGTAATATAATGACAGTAGATGGTAGACCAGGGTAATATAATGACAGTAGATGGTAGACCAGGGTAATATAATGACAGTAGATGTAGACCAGGGTAATATAATGACAGGTAGATGGTAAGGATAATATAATGACAGTAGATATAGACCAGGGGTAATATAATGACAGTAGAGTAGACCAGGGTAATATAATGACAGTATGGTAGACCAGGGTAATATAATGACAGTAGATGGTAGACCAGGGTAATATAATGACAGTAGATGGTAGACCAGGGTAATATAATGACAGTAGATGGTAGACCAGGGTAATATAATGACAGGTGATGGTAGACCAGGGTAATATAAACCAGGGTAATATAGACCAGGGTAATATAATGACAGTAGATGGTAGACCAGGGTAATATAATGACAGTAGATGGTAGACCAGGGTAATATAATGACAGGGGATGGTAGACAGGGTAATATATTGACAGTAGATGGTAGACCAGGGTAATATAATGACAGTAGATGGTAGACCAGGGTAATATAATGACAGTAGATGATAGACCAGGGTAATATAATGACAGTAGATGGTAGACCAGGGTAATATAATGACAGTAGATGGTAGACCAGGGTAATATAATGACAGTAGATGGTAGACCAAGGGTAATATAATGACAGTAGATGGTAGACCAGGGTAATATAATGACAGTAGATGGTAGACCAGGGTAATATAATGACAGTAGAGACCAGGGTAATATAATGACAGTAGATGGTAGACCAGGGTAATATAATGACAGTAGATGGTAGACCAGGGTAATATAATGACAGGGATGGTAGACCAGGTAATATAATGACAGTAATGGTAGACCAGGGTAATATAATGACAGTAGATTAATAGACCAGGGTAATATAATGACAGCAGATGGTAGACCAGGGTAATATAATGACAGTAGAGGTACTAGGGTAATATAATGACAGTAGATGGTAGACCAGGGTAATATATTGACAGTAGATGGTAGACCAGGGTAATATAATGACAGTAGATGGTAGACCAGGGGTAATATAATGACAGGTAATATAGACCAGGTAATATAATGACAGTAGATGGTAGACCAGGGTAATATAATGACAGTAGAGGTAGACCAGGGTAATATAATGACAGTAGATGGTAGACCAGGGTAATATAATGACAGTAGATGGTAGACCAGGGTAATATAATGACAGTAGAGGTAGACCAGGTAATATAATGACAGTAGATGAGACCAGGGTAATATAATGACAGGGGATGGTAGACCAGGGTAATATAATGACAGTAGATGGTAGACCAGGGTAATATAATGACAGTAGATGGTAGACCAAGGGTAATATAATGACAGTAGATAGCACCAGGGTAATATAATGACAGTAGATGGTAGACCAGGGTAATATAATGACAGTAGATGGTAGACCAGGGTAATATAAATGACAGTAGATGGTAGACCAGGGTAATATAATGACAGTAGATGGTAGACCAGGGTAATATAATGACAGTAGATGGTAGACCAGGGTAATATAATGACAGTAGATGGTAGACCAGGGTAATATAATGACAGTAGATGGTAGACCAGGGTAATATAATGACAGTAGATGGTAGACCAGGGTAATATAATGACAGTAGATGGTAGACCAGGGTAATATAATGACAGTAGATGGTAGACCAGGGTAATATAATGACAGTAGATGGTAGACCAGGGTAATATAATGACAGTAGATGGTAGACCAGGGTAATATAATGACAGTAGATGGTAGACCAGGGTAATATAATGACAGTAGAGGGTAGACCAGGGTAATATAATGACAGTAGATGGTAGACCAGGGTAATATAATGACAGTAGATGGTAGACCAGGGTAATATAATGACAGTAGATGGTAGACCAGGGTAATATAATGACAGTAGATGGTAGACCAGGGTAATATAATGACAGTAGATGGTAGACCAGGGTAATATAATGACAGTAGATGGTAGACCAGGGTAATATAATGACAGGAGATGGTAGACCAGGGTAATATAATGACAGTAGATGGTAGACCAGGGTAATATAATGACAGTAGATGGTAGACCAGGGTAATATAATGACAGTAGATGGTAGACCAGGGTAATATAATGACAGTAGATGGTAGACCAGGGTAATATAATGACAGTAGATGGTAGACCAGGGTAATATAATGACAGTAGATGGTAGACCAGGGTAATATAATGACAGTAGATGGTAGACCAGGGTAATATAATGACAGTAGATGGTAGACCAGGGTAATATAATGACAGTAGATGGTAGACCAGGGTAATATAAACCAGTAGATGGTAGACCAGGTAATATAATGACAGTAGATGGTAGACCAGGGTAATATAATGACAGTAGATAGACCAGGGTAATATAATGACAGTAGATGGTTAATATAATGACAGTAGATGGTAGACCAGGGTAATATAATGACAGTAGATGGTAGACCAGGGTAATATAATGACAGTAGAGTTTAGACCAGGGTAATATAATGACAGTAGATGGTAGACCAGGGTAATATAATGACAGTAGATGGTAGACCAGGGTAATATAATGACAGTAGAGTGGTAGACCAAGGGTAATATAATGACAGTAGATGGTAGACCAGGGTAATATAATGACAGGTAGATGGTAGACCAGGGTAATATAATGACAGTAGATATAGACCAGGGTAATATAATGACAGTAGATGGTAGACCAGGGTAATATAATGACAGTAGATGACCAGGGTAATATAATGACAGTAGATGGTAGACCAGGGTAATATAATGACAGTAGATGGTAGACCAGGGTAATATAATGACAGTAGATGGTAGACCAGGGTAATATAATGACAGGTGATGGTAGACCAGGGTAATATAATGACAGTAGATGGTAGACCAGGGTAATATAATGACAGTAGATGGTAGACCAGGGTAATATAATGACAGTAGATGGTAGACCAGGGTAATATAATGACAGTAGATGGTAGACCAGGGTAATATAATGACAGTAGATGGTAGACCAGGGTAATATAATGACAGTAGATGGTAGACCAGGGTAATATAATGACAGTATGATAGACCAGGGTAATATAATGACAGTAGATGGTAGACCAGGGTAATATAATGACAGTAGATGGTAGACCAGGGTAATATAATGACAGTAGATGGTAGACCAGGGTAATATAATGACAGTAGATGGTAGACCAGGGTAATATAATGACAGTAGATGGTAGACCAGGGTAATATAATGACAGTAGATGGTAGACCAGGGTAATATAATGACAGTACAGGTTAATATAATGACAGTAGATGGTAGACCAGCGTAATATAATGACAGTAGATGGTAGACCAGCGTAATATAATGACAGTAGATGGTAGACCAGCGCAATATAATGACAGTAGATGGTAGACCAGCGTAATATAATGACAGTAGATGGTAGACCAGCGTAATATAATGACAGTAGATGGCAGACCAGGGTAATATAATGACAGTAGATGGTAGACCAGCGTAATATAATGACAGTAGATGGTAGACCAGGGTAATATAATGACAGTAGATGGTAGACCAGGGTAATATAATGACAGTAGATGGTAGACCAGGGTAATATAATGACAGTAGATGGAGACCAGGGTAATATAATGACAGTAGATGGTAGACCAGGGTAATATAATGACAGTAGATGGTAGACCAGGGTAATATAATGACAGTAGATGGTAGACCAGGGTAATATAATGACAGTAGATGGTAGACCAGGGTAATATAATGACAGTAGATGGTAGACCAGGGTAATATAATGACAGTAGATGGTAGACCAGGGTAATATAATGACAGTAGATGGTAGACCAGGGTAATATAATGACAGTAGATGGTAGACCAGGGTAATATAATGACAGTAGATGGTAGACCAGGGTAATATAATGACAGGAGATGATAGACCAGGGTAATATAATGACAGTAGATGGTAGACCAGGGTAATATAATGACAGTAGATGGTAGAACCAGGGTAATATAATGACAGTAGATGGTAGACCAGGGTAATATAATGACAGTAGATGGTAGACCAGGGTAATATAATGACAGTAGATGGCAGACCAGGGTAATATAATGACAGTAGATGGTAGACCAGGGTAATATAATGACAGTAGATGGTAGACCAGGGTAATATAATGACAGTAGATGGTAGACCAGGGTAATATAATGACAGTAGATGGTAGACCAGGGTAATATAAACAGTAGATGGTAGACCAGGGTAATATAATGACAGTAGATGGTAGACCAGGGTAATATAATGACAGTAGATGGTAGACCAGGTAATATAATGACAGTAGATGGTAGACCAGGGTAATATAATGACAGTAGATGGTAGACCAGGGTAATATAATGACAGGGATGGTAGACCAGGGTAATATAATGACAGTAGATGGTAGACCAGGGTAATATAATGACAGTAGATGGTAGACCAGGGTAATATAATGACAGTAGATGGTAGACCAGGGTAATATAATGACAGTAGATGGTAGACCAGGGTAATATAATGACAGTAGATGGTAGACCAGGGTAATATAATGACAGTAGATGGTAGACCAGGGTAATATAATGACCGGTGATGGTAGACCAGGGTAATATAATGACAGTAGATGGTAGACCAGGCTAATATAATGACAGTAGATGGTAGACCAGGGTAATATAATGACAGTAGATGGTAGACCAGGGTAATATAATGACAGTAGATGGTAGACCAGGGTAATATAATGACAGTAGATGGTAGACCAGGGTAATATAATGACAGTAGATGGTAGACCAGGGTAATATAATGACAGTAGATGGTAGACCAGGGTAATATAATGACAGTAGATGGTAGACCAGGGTAATATAATGACAGTAGATGGTAGACCAGGGTAATATAATGACAGTAGATGGTAGACCAGGTAATATAATGACAGGTAAGATGGTAGACCAGGGTAATATAATGACAGTAGATGGTAGACCAGGGTAATATAATGACAGTAGATGGTAGACCAGGGTAATATAATGACAGTAGATGGTAGACCAGGCTAATATAATGACAGTAGATAGTAGACCAGGGTAATATAATGACAGTAGATAGTAGACCAGGGTATTGTAATGACAGTAGATGGAATACTAGTAGAGGGTAAAATAATGAGAGTAGATGTTTGAACAGGGCAATATAATGACAGTAGATGGTAGACCAGGTAATATAATGACAGTTGATGGTAGACCAGGGTAATATTATGATGGTAGATGGTAGACCAGGGTAATATAATGACCATAGATGTTTGAACAGGGCAATATAATGACAGTAGATGGTAGACCAGGGTAATATAATGACAGTAGATGGTAGACCAGGGTAATATAATGACAGTAGATGGTAGACCAGGGTAATATAATGACAGTTGAGTGGAGAGCAGGGTAATATAATGACAGTAGATGGTTTTACAGGGTAATATAATGACAGTAGATGGTAGACCAGGGTAATATCATGACAGATGGTAGACCAGGAAAATACAATGACAGTAGTTGGTAGACCAGGGTAATATAATGACAGTAGATAGTAGACCAGGGTAATATAATGACAGTAGATAGTAGACCAGGGTAATATAATGACAGTAGATGGTAGACCAGGGTAATATAATGACAGTAGATGGGAGACCAGGGTAATATAATGACAGTAGATGGTAGACCAGGGTAATATAATGACAGTAGATGGTAGACCAGGGTAATATAATGACAGTAGATGGTAGACCAGGGTAATATAATGACAGTAGATGGTAGACCAGGGTAATATAATGACAGTAGATGGCAGACCAGGGTAATATAATGACAGTAGATGGTAGACCAGGGTAATATAATGACAGTAGATGGTAGACCAGGGTAATATAATGACAGTAGATGGTAGACCAGGGTAATATAATGACAGTAGATGGTAGACCAGGGTAATATAATGACAGTAGATGGTAGACCAGGGTAATATAATGACAGTAGATGGTAGACCAGGGTAATATAATGACAGTAGATGGTAGACCAGGGTAATATAATGACAGTAGATGGTAGACCAGGGTAATATAATGACAGTAGATGGTAGACCAGGGTAATATAATGACAGTAGATGGTAGACCAGGGTAATATAATGACAGTAGATGGTAGACCAGGGTAATATAATGACAGTAGATGGTAGACCAGGGTAATATAATGACAGTAGAGACCAGGGTAATATAATGACAGTAGATGGTAGACCAGGGTAATATAATGACAGTAGATGGTAGACCAGGGTAATATAATGACAGTAGATAGACCAGGGTAATATAATGACAGTAGATGGTAGACCAGGGTAATATAATGACAGTAGATGGTAGACCAGGGTAATATAATGACAGTAGATGGTAGACCAGGGTAATATAAACCAGGGTAATATAGACAAGGGTAATATAATGACAGTAGATGGTAGACCAGGGTAATATAATGACAGTAGATGGTAGACCAGGGTAATATAATGACAGTAGAGACTAGGGTAATATATTGACAGTAGATGGTAGACCAGGGTATTATAATGACAGTAGATGGTAGACCAGGGTAATATAATGCAGGTGATGATAGACCAGGGTAATATAATGCAGGTGATGATAGACCAGGGTAATATAATGACAGTAGATGGTAGACCAGGGTAATATAATGACAGTATATGGTAGACCAGGGTAATATAATGACAGTAGAGACTAGGGTAATATATTGACAGTAGATGGTAGACCAGGGTATTATAATGACAGTAGATGGTAGACCAGGGTAATATAATGCAGGTGATGATAGACCAGGGTAATATAATGACAGTACATCGTAGACCAGGGTAATATAATGACAGTAGATTGTAGACCATTGTAATATAATGACAGTAGATGGTAGACCAGGGTAATATAATGACAGTAGAAGGGACACCAGGGCAGAGTAGGGTAATATAATGACAGTAGATGGTAGACCAGGGTAATATAATCACAGTAGATGGTAGACGAGGGAAATATAATGACATTAGATGGTAGACCAGGGTAATATAATGACAGTAGAGGGTAGACCAGGGTAATATAATGACAGTAGATGGTAGACCAGGGTAATATAATGACAGTAGATGGTAGACCAGGGTAATATAATGACAGTAGATGGTAGACCAGGGTAATATAGTGACAGTAGATGGTAGACCAGGGTAATATAATGACAGTAGATGGTAGACCAGGGTAATATAATGACAGTAGATAGACCAGGGTAATATAATGACAGTAGATGGTAGACCAGGGTAATATAATGACAGTAGATGGTAGACCAGGGTAATATAATGACAGTATATGAGACCAGGGTAATATAATGACAGTAGAGACTAGGGTAATATATTGACAGTAGATGGTAGACCAGGGTATTATAATGACAGTAGATGGTAGACCAGGGTAATATAATGCAGGTGATGGTAGACCAGGGTAATATAGACAAGGGTAATATAATGACAGTAGATGGTAGACCAGGGTAATATAATGACAGTATATGGTAGACCAGGGTAATATAATGACAGTAGAGACTAGGGTAATATATTGACAGTAGATGGTAGACCAGGGTATTATAATGACAGTAGATGGTAGACCAGGGTAATATAATGCAGGTGATGATAGACCAGGGTAATATAATGACAGTACATCGTAGACCAGGGTAATATAATGACAGTAGATTGTAGACCAGGGTAATATAATGACAGTAGATGGTAGACCAGGGTAATATAATGACAGTAGATGGTAGACCAGGGTAATATATTGACAGTAGATGGTAGACCAGGGTAATATAATGACAGTAGATGGTAGACCAGGGTATTATAATGACAGTAGATGGTAGACCAGGGTAATATAAACCAGGGTAATATAGACCAGGGTAATATAATGACAGTAGATGGTAGACCAGGGTAATATAATGACAGTATATGGTAGACCAGGGTAATATAATCACAGTAGATGGTAGACGAGGGAAATATAATGACATTAGATGGTAGACCAGGGTAATATAATGACAGTAGAGGGTAGACCAGCATAATATATTGACAGTAGATAGACCAGGGTAATATATTGACAGTAGATGGTAGACCAGGGTAATATAATGACAGTAGATGGTAGACCAGGGTAATATAATGACAGTAGATGGTAGACCAGGGTAATATAATGACAGTAGATGGTAGAACAGGGTAATATAATGACAGTAGATGGTAGTCCAGGGTTATATAATGACAGTGGATGGTAGACCAGGGTAATATAATGACAGTAGAGACCAGGGTAATATAATGACAGTAGAGGGTAGACCAGGGTAATATAATGACAGTAGATAGACCAGGGTAAACTAATTACAGTAGTGGGTAGACCAGGGTAATATAATGACAGTAGATGGTAGACCAGGGTAATATAATGACAGTAGATGGTAGACCAGGGTAATATAATGACAGTAGATGGTAGACCAGGGTAAGATAATGACAGTGGATGGTAGACCAGGGTAATATAATGACAGTAGAGACCAGGGTAATATAAAGACAGTAGAGGGTAGACCAGGGTAATATAAAGACAATAGACCAGGGTAATATAATGACAGTAGATGGTAGACCAGGGTAATATAATGACAGTAGATGGTAGACCAGGGTAAGATAATGACAGTGGATGGTAGACCAGGGTAATATAATGACAGTAGATGGTAGACCAGGGTAATATAATGACAGTAGATGGTAGACCAGGGTAAGATAATGACAGTGGATGGTAGACCAGGGTAATATAATGACAGGAGATGGTAGACCAGGGTAATATAAACCAGGGTAATATAGACCAGGGTAATATAATGACAGTAGATGGTAGACCAGGGTAATATAATGACAGTATATGGTAGACCAGGGTAATATAATCACAGTAGATGGTAGACGAGGGAAATAATAATGACATTAGATGGTAGACCAGGGTAATATAATGACAGTAGATGGTAGACCAGGGAAATATAATGACAGTAGATGGTAGACCAGGGTAATATAGTGACAGTAGATGGTAGACCAGGGTAATATAATGACAGTAGAGGGTCGACCAGGGTATTATAATGACAGTAGATGGTAGACCAGGGTAATATAATGACAGTAGATGGCAGACCAGGGTAATATAATGACAGTAGAGTTTAGACCAGGGTAATATAATAACAGGGGATGGTAGATCAGGGTAATATAATGACAGTAGATGGTAGACCAGGGTAATATAATGACAGTAGATGGCAGACCAGGGTAATATAATGACAGTAAAGTTTAGACCAGGGTAATGTAATGACAGGGGATGGTAGACCAGGGTAATATAATGACAGTAGATGGTAGAATAGGGTAATATAATGACAGTAGAGTTTAAACCAAGGTAATATAATAACAGGGGATGGTAGATCAGGGTAATGTATTGACAGTAGATGGTAGACCAGGGTAATATAATGACAGTATATGGTAGACCAGGGTAATATAATCACAGTAGATGGTAGACGAGGAAATAATAATGACATTAGATGGTAGACCAGGGTAATATAATGACAGTAGATGGTAGACCAGGGAAATATAATGACAGTATATGGTAGACCAGGGTAATATAGTGACAGTAGATGGTAGACCAGGGTAATATAATGACAGTAGAGGGTCGACCAGGGTATTAAAATGACAGTAGATGGTAGACCAGGGTAATATAATGACAGTAGATGGCAGACCAGGGTAATATAATGACAGTAGAGTTTAGACCAGGGTAATGTAATGACAGGGGATGTAGACCAGGGTAATATAATGACAGTAGTTGGTAGAACAGGGTAATATAATGACAGTAGAGTTTAGACCAGGGTAATATAATGACAGGGGATGGTAGACCAGGGTAATATAATGACAGTAGATGGTAGACCAGGGTAATATAATGACAGTAGAGGGTAGACCAGGGTAATATAATGACAGTAGACGGTAGACCAGGGTAATATAATGACAGGGGATGGTAGACCAGGGTAATATAATGACAGTAGATGGTAGACCAGGCTAATATAATGACAGTAGAGGGTAGACCAGGGTAATATAATGACAGTAGATGGTAGACCAGGGTAATATAATGACAGTGGATGGTAGACCAGGGTAATATAATGACAGTAGAGGGTAGACCAGGGTAATATAATGACAGTAGATAGTAGACCAGGGTATTATAATGACAGTAGATGGCAGACCAGGGTAATATAATGACAGTAGATGGTAGACCAGGGTAATATAATGACAGTAGATGGCAGACCAGGGTAATATAATGACAGTAGATGGTAGACCAGGGTAATATAATGACAGGGGATGGTAGACCAGGGTAATATAATGACAGTAGATGGCAGACCAGGGTAATATAATGACAGAATATGGTAGACCAGGGTAATATATTGACAGTGGATGGTATACCAGGGTAATATAATGACAGTAGAGGGGAGACCAGGGTAATATAATGACAGTAGATGGTAGACCAGGGTAATATAATGACAGTAGAGGGTAGACCAGGGTAATATAATAACAGGGGATGGTAGACCAGGCTAATATAATGACCGGGGATGGTAGACCAGGGTAATATAATGACAGTAGATGGTAGACCAGGGTAATATAATGACAGTGGATGGTAGACCAGGGTAATATAATGACAGTAGAGACCAGGGTAATATAATGACAGTAGATGGTAGACCAGGGTAATATAATGACAGTAGAGTTTAGACCAGGGTAATATAATAACAGGGGATGGTAGACCAGGCTAATATAATGACCGGGGATGGTAGACCAGGGTAATATAATGACAGTAGATGGTAGACCAGGCTAATATAATGACAGTAGAGGGTAGACCAGGGTAATATAATGACAGTAGATGGTAGACCAGGGTAATATAATGACAGTATAGGGTAGACCAGGGTAATATAATGACAGTAGAGTGTAGACCAGGGTAATATAATGACAGTAGATAGTAGACCAGGGTATTATAATGACAGTAGATGGCAGACCAGGTAATATAATGACAGTAGATGGTAGACCAGGGTAATATAATGACAGTAGATGGTAGACCAGGGTAATATAATGACAGTAGATGGTAGACCAGGGTAATATAATGACAGGGGATGGTAGACCAGGGTAATATAATGACAGTAGATGGTAGACCAGGCTAATATAATGACAGTAGAGGGTAGACCAGGGTAATATAATGACAGTAGATGGTAGACCAGAATAATATAATGACAGTAGAGGGTAGACCAGGGTAATATAATGACAGTAGATGGTAGACCAGGGTATTATAATGACAGTAGATGGTAGACCAGGGTAATATAATGACAGTAGATGGTAGACCAGGGTAATATAATGACAGTAGAGGGTCGACCTGGGTATTATAATGACAGTAGATGGTAGACCAGGGTAATATAATGACAGTAGATGGCAGACCAGGGTAATATAATGACAGTAGAGTTTAGACCAGGGTAATATAATGACAGTAGATGGTAGACCAGGGTAACATAATGACAGTAGAGGGTAGACCAGGGCAATATAATGACAGTAGATGGTAGACCAGGGTAATATATTGACAGTAGAGACCAGGGTAATATAATGACAGTAGAGGGTAGACCAGGGTAATATAATGACAGTAGATGGTAGACCAGGGTAATATAATGACAGTAGATAGACCAGGGTAATATAGTGACAGTAGAGGGTACACCAGGGTAATATAATGACAGTAGATGGTAGACAAGGGTAATATAATGACAGTATATGGTAGACCAGGGTAATATAATCACAGTAGATGGTAGACGAGGGAAATAATAATGACATTAGATGGTAGACCAGGGTAATATAATGACAGTAGATGGTAGACCAGGGAAATATAATGACAGTAGATGTTAGACCAGGGTAATATAGTGACAGTAGATGGTAGACCAGGGTAATATAATGACAGTAGAGGGTCGACCAGGGTATTATAATGACAGTAGATGGTAGACCAGGGTAATATAATGACAGTAGATGGCAGACCAGGGTAATATAATGACAGTAGAGTTTAGACCAGGGTAATGTAATGACAGGGGATGGTAGACCAGGGTAATATAATGACAGTAGTTGGTAGAACAGGGTAATATAATGACAGTAGAGTTTAGACCAGGGTAATATAATAACAGGGATGGTAGACCAGGGTAATATAATGACAGTAGATGGTAGACCAGGGTAATATAATGACAGTAGATGGTAGACCAGGGTAATATAATGACAGGGGATGGTAGACCAGGCTAATATAATGACAGTAGAGTGTAGACCAGGGTAATATAATGACAGTAGATGGTAGACCAGTGTAATATAATGACAGTAGAGGGAGACCAGGGTAATATAATGACAGTAGAGGGTAGACCAGGGTAATATAATGACAGTAGATAGTAGACCAGGGTATTATAATGACAGTAGATGGCAGACCAGGGTAATATAATGACAGTAGATGGTAGACCAGGGTAATATAATGACAGTAGATGGCAGGCCAGGGTAATATAATGACAGTAGATGGTAGACCAGGGTAATATAATGACAGGGGATGGTAGACCAGGGTAATATAATGACAGTAGATGGCAGACCAGGGTAATATAATGACAGAATATGGTAGACCAGGGTAATATATTGACAGTGGATGGTATACCAGGGTAATATAATGACAGTAGAGGGGAGACCAGGGTAATATAATGACAGTAGATGGTAGACCAGGGTAATATAATGACCGGGGATGGTAGACCAGGGTAATATAATCACAGTAGATGGTAGACCAGGCTAATATAATGACCGGGGATGGTAGACCAGGGTAATATAATGACAGTAGATGGTAGACCAGGCTAATATAATGACAGTAGAGGGTAGACCAGGGTAATATAATGACAGTAGATGGTAGACCAGGGTAATATAATGACAGTAGAGGGTAGACCAGGGTAATTTAATGACATTAGAGACCAGGGTAATATAATGACAGTAGATGGTAGACCAGGGTAATATAATGACAGTAGAGGGTAGACCAGGGTAATATAATGACAGTAGATGGTAGACCAGGCTAATATAATGACAGTAGAGGGCAGACCAGGGTAATATAATGACAGTAGATGGTAGACCAGGGTAATATAATGACAGTAGAGGGAGACCAGGGTAATATAATGACAGTAGAGGGTAGACCAGGGTAATATAATGAAAGTAGATAGTAGACCAGGGTATTATAATGACAGTAGATGGCAGACCAGGGTAATATAATGACAGTAGATGGTAGACCAGGGTAATATAATGACAGTATATGGCAGGCCAGGGTAATATAATGACAGTAGATGGTAGACCAGGCTAATATAATGACCGGGGATGGTAGACCAGGGTAATATAATGACAGTAGATGGTAGACCAGGCTAATATAATGACAGTAGAGGGTAGACCAGGGTAATATAATGACAGTAGATGGTAGACCAGGGTAATATAATGACAGTAGAGGGTAGACCAGGTAATATAATGACAGTAGAGTTTAGACCAGGGTAATATAATAACAGGGATGGTAGATCAGGGTAATATAATGACAGTAGATGGTAGACCAGGGTAATATAATGACAGTGGATGGTAGACCAGGGTAATTTAATGACATTAGAGACCAGGGTAATGTAATGACAGTAGATGGTAGACCAGGGTAATATAATGACAGTAGAGGGTAGACCAGGGTAATATAATGACAG
Organism: Oncorhynchus tshawytscha; assembly: GCF_018296145.1. NCBI lineage: Eukaryota > Metazoa > Chordata > Actinopteri > Salmoniformes > Salmonidae > Oncorhynchus > Oncorhynchus tshawytscha. The sequence continues at coordinate 21,101 of NW_024609247.1, read as the reverse complement.
TAGACGGTAGACCAGGGTAATATAATAACAGGGGATGGTAGACCAGGGTAATATAATGACAGTAGATGGTAGACCAGGGTAATATAATGACAGTGGATGGTAGACCAGGTTAATTTAATGACATTAGAGACCAGGGTAATATAATGACAGTAGATGGTAGACCAGGGTAATATAATGACAGTAGAGGGTAGAACAGGGTAATATAATGACAGTAGAGTTTAGACCAGGGTAATATAATAACAGGGATGGTAGACCAGGGTAATATAATGACAGTAGATGGTAGACCAGGGTAATATAATAACAGTGGATGGTAGACCAGGTTAATTTAATGACATTAGAGACCAGGGTAATATAATGACAGTAGATGGTAGACCAGGGTAATATAATGACAGTAGAGGGTAGACCAGGGTAATATAATGACAGTAGACGGTAGACCAGGGTAATATAATGACAGGGGATGGTAGACCCCTGAGGGTAGACCAGGGTAATATAGTAGAGGGTAGACCAGGGTAATATAATGACAGTAGATGGTAGACCAGGGTAATATAATGACAGTAGAGGGGAGACCAGGGTAATATAATGACAGTAGAGGGTAGACCAGGGTAATATAATGACAGTAGATAGTAGACCAGGGTAATATAATGACAGTAGATAGTAGACCAGGGTATTATAATGACAGTAGATGGCAGACCAGGGTAATATAATGACAGTAGATGGCAGGCCAGGGTAATATAATGACAGTAGATGGTAGACCAGGGTAATATAATGACAGGGGATGGTAGACCAGGGTAATATAATGACAGTAGATGGTAGACCAGGCTAATATAATGACAGTAGAGGGTAGACCAGGGTAATATAATGACAGTAGATGGTAGACCAGAATAATATAATGACAGTAGAGGGTAGACCAGGGTAATATAATGACAGTAGATGGTAGACCAGGGTAATATAATGACATTAGATGGTAGACCAGGGTAATATAATGACAGTAGATGGTAGACCAGGGTAATATAGTGACAGTAGATGGTAGACCAGGGTAATATAATGACAGTAGAGGGTCGACCTGGGTATTATAATGACAGTAGATGGTAGACCAGGGTAATATAATGACAGTAGATGGCAGACCAGGGTAATATAATGACAGTAGAGTTTAGACCAGGGTAATATAATGACAGTAGATGGTAGACCAGGGTAACATAATGACAGTAGATGGGTAGACCAGGGTAATATAATGACAGTAGAGGGTAGACCAGGGTAATATAATGACAGTAGATGGTAGACCAGGGTAATATATTGACAGTAGATGGTAGACCAGGTAATATAATGACAGTAGAGGGTAGACCAGGTAATATAATGACAGTAGATGGTAGACCAGGGTAATATAATGACAGTAGATAGACCAGGGTAATATAATGACAGTAGAGGGTACACCAGGGTAATATAATGACAGTAGATGGTAGACCAGGGTAATATAATGACAGTGGATCGTAGACCAGGGTAATTTAATGACATTAGAGACCAGGGTAATATAATGACAGTAGATGGTAGACAAGGGTAATATAATGACAGTATATGGTAGACCAGGGTAATATAATCACAGTAGATGGTAGACGAGGGAAATAATAATGACATTAGATGGTAGACCAGGGTAATATAATGACAGTAGATGGCAGACCAGGGTAATATAATGACAGTAGAGTTTAGACCAGGGTAATGTAATGACAGGGGATGGTAGACCAGGGTAATATAATGACAGTAGTTGGTAGAACGGGGTAATATAATGACAGAATATGGTAGACCATGGTAATATATTGACAGTGGATGGTATACCAGGGTAATATAATGACAGTAGAGGAGACCAGGGTAATATAATGACAGTAGATGGTAGACCAGGGTAATATAATGACCGGGATGGTAGACCAGGTAATATAATCACAGTAGATGGTAGACCAGGCTAATATAATGACCGGGGATGGTAGACCAGGGTAATATAATGACAGTAGATGGTAGACCAGGCTAATATAATGACAGTAGAGGTAGACCAGGGTAATATAATGACAGTAGATGGTAGACCAGGATAATATAATGACAGTATAGGGTAGACCAGGGTAATATAATGACAGTAGAGTTTAGACCAGGGTAATATAATAACAGGGGATGGTAGATCAGGGTAATATAATGACAGTAGATGGTAGACCAGGGTAATATAATGACAGTGGATGGTAGACCAGGGTAATTTAATGACATTAGAGACCAGGGTAATATAATGACAGTAGATGGTAGACCAGGGTAATATAATGACAGTAGATAGTAGACCAGGGTATTATAATGACAGTAGATGGCAGACCAGGGTAATATAATGACAGTAGATGGTAGACCAGGGTAATATAATGACAGTAGATGGCAGGCCAGGGTAATATAATGACAGTAGATGGTAGACCAGGGTAATATAATGACAGTAGATGGTAGACCAGAATAATATAATGACAGTAGAGGGTAGACCAGGGTAATATAATGACAGTAGATGGTAGACCAGGGTAATATAATGACAGTAGATGGCAGACCAGGGTAATATAATGACAGTAGAGTTTAGACCAGGGTAATATAATGACAGTAGATGGTAGACCAGGGTAACATAATGACAGTAGAGGGTAGACCAGGGCAATATAATGACAGTAGATGGTAGACCAGGGTAATATAATGACAGTAGAGACCAGGGTAATATAATGACAGTAGAGGGTAGACCAGGGTAATATAATGACAGTAGATGGTAGACCAGGGTAATATAATGACAGTAGATAGACCAGGGTAATATAGTGACAGTAGAGGGTACACCAGGGTAATATAATGACAGTAGATGGCAGACCAGGGTAATATAATGACAGTAGATGGTAGACCAGGGTGAGATAATGACTGTAGATGGTAGACCAGGGTAATATAATGAAAGGAGAGACCAGGGTAATATAATGACAGTAGATGGTAGACCAGGGTAATATAATGACAGTAGATGGAAGACCAGGGTGATATAATGACAGTAGAGTGTAGACCAGGGTAATATAATGACAGTAGATGGTAGACCAGGGTAATATAATGACAGTAGACGGGAGACCAGGGGAAAGTAGGGTAATATAATGACAGTAGAGGGTAGACCAGGGTAATATAATGACAGTAGATGGTAGACCAGGGTAATATAATGACAGTAGATGGTAGAACAGGGTAATATAATGACAGTAGATGGTAGTCCAGGGTTATACAATGACAGTGGATGGTAGACCATGGTAATATAATGACAGTAGAGACCAGGGTAATATAATGACCGGGGATGGTAGACCAGGGTAATATAATCACAGTAGATGGTAGACCAGGCTAATATAATGACCGGGGATGGTAGACCAGGGTAATATAATGACAGTAGATGGTAGACCAGGCTAATATAATGACAGTAGAGGGTAGACCAGGGTAATATAATGACAGTAGATGGTAGACCAAGGTAATATAATGACAGTATAGGGTAGACCAGGGTAATATAATGACAGTAGAGTTTAGACCAGGGTAATATAATAACAGGGGATGGTAGATCAGGGTAATATAATGACAGTAGATGGTAGACCAGGGTAATATAATGACAGTGGATGGTAGACCAGGGTAATTTAATGACATTAGAGACCAGGGTAATATAATCACAGTAGATGGTAGACCAGGGTAATATAATGACAGTAGATAGTAGACCAGGGTATTATAATGACAGTAGATGGCAGACCAGGGTAATATAATGACAGTAGATGGTAGACCAGGGTAATATAATGACAGTAGATGGCAGACCAGGGTAATATAATGACAGTAGATGGTAGACCAGGGTAATATAATGACAGTAGATGGTAGACCAGAATAATATAATGACAGTAGATGGTAGACCAGGGTAATATAATGACAGTAGATGGTAGACCAGTGTAATATAATGACAGTAGATGGCAGACCAGGGTAATATAATGACAGTAGAGTTTAGACCAGGGTAATATAATGACAGTAGATGGTAGACCAGGGTAATATAATGACAGTAGATGGTAGACCAGGGTGATATAATGACAGTAGAGTGTAGACCAGGGTAATATAATGACAGTAGATGGTAGACCAGGGTGATATAATGACTGTAGATGGTAGACCAGGGTAATATAATGACAGGAGAGTCCAGGGTAATATAATGACAGTAGATGGTAGACCAGGGTAATATAATGACAGTAGATGGTAGACCAGGGTAATATAATGACAGTAGATGGTAGAACATGGTAATATAATGACAGTAGATTGTTAGTCCAGGGTATACAATGACAGTGGATGGTAGACCAGGGTAATATAATGACAGTAGAGACCAGGGTAATATAATGACAGTAGAGGGTAGACCAGGGTAATATAATGACAGTAGATGGTAGACCAGGGAATATAATGACAGTAGAGACCAGGGTAATATAATGACAGTAGAGGGTAGACCAGGGTAATATAATGACAGTAGATGGTAGACCAGGGTAATATATGACAGTAGATAGACCAGGGTAATATAGTGACAGTAGAGGGTAGACCAGGGTAATATAATGACAGTAGATGGCAGACCAGGGTAATATAATGACAGTAGATGGTAGACCAGGGTGATATAATGACTGTAGATGGTAGACCAGGGTAATATAATGACAGGAGAGACCAGGGTAATATAATGACAGTAGATGGTAGACCAGGGTAATATAATGACAGTAGATGGTAGACCAGGGTGATATAATGACAGTAGAGTGTAGACCAGGGTAATATAATGACAGTAGAATGTAGACCAGGGTAATATAATGACAGTAGACGGGAGACCAGGGAGAGTAGGGTAATATAATGACAGTAGAGGGGTAGACCAGGGTAATATAATGAAAGTAGACGGTAGACCAGGGTAATATAATGACAGTAGAGACCAGGTTAATATAATGACAGTAGATGGTAGACCAGGGTAATATAATGACAGTAGATGGTAGACCAGGGTAACATAATGACAGTAGATGGCAGACCAGGGTAATATAATGACAGTAGAGTTTAGACCAGGGTAATATAATGACAGTAGATGGTAGAACAGGGTAACATAATGACAGTAGAGGGTAGACCAGGGCAATATAATGACAGTAGATGGTAGACCAGGGTAATATAATGACAGTAGAGACCAGGGTAATATAATGACAGTAGAGGGTAGACCAGGGTAATATAATGACAGTAGATGGTAGACCAGGGTAATATAATGACAGTAGATAGACCAGGGTAAAATAGTGACAGTAGAGGGTACACCAGGGTAATATAATGACAGTAGATGGCAGACCAGGGTAATATAATGACAGTAGATGGTAGACCAGGGTGAGATAATGACTGTCAATGGTAGACCAGGGTAATATAATGAAAGGAGAGACCAGGGTAATATAATGACAGTAGATGGTAGACCAGGGTGATATAATGACAGTAGATGGTAGACCAGGGTAATATAATGACAGTAGATGGGAGACCAGGGAGAGTAGGGTAATATAATGACAGTAGAGGGTAGACCAGGGTAATATAATGACAGTAGATGGTAGACCAGGGTAATATAATGACAGTAGATGGTAGAACAGGGTAATATAATGACAGTAGATTGTTAGTCCAGGGTGATATAATGACTGTAGATGGTAGACCAGGGTAATATAATGACAGGAGAGACCAGGGTAATATAATGACAGTAGATGGTAGACCAGGGTAATATAATGACAGTAGATGGTAGACCAGGGTGATATAATGACAGTAGAGTGTAGACCAGGGTAATATAATGACAGTAGAATGTAGACCAGGGTAATATAATGACAGTAGACGGAGACCAGGGAGAGTAGGGTAATATAATGACAGTAGAGGGTAGACCAGGGTAATATAATGAAAGTAGACGGTAGACCAGGGTAATATAATGACAGTAGAGACCAGGTTAATATAATGACAGTAGATGGTAGACCAGGGTAATATAATGACAGTAGTTGGTAGACCAGGGTGATATAATGACAGTAGAGTGTAGACCAGGGTAATATATTGACAGTAGATGGTAGACCAGGGTAATATAATGACAGTAGATGGCAGACCAGGGTAATATAATGACAGTAGATGGTAGACCAGGGTGATATAATGACTGTAGATGGTAGACCAGGGTAATATAATGACAGGAGAGACCAGGGTAATATAATGACAGTAGATGGTAGACCAGGGTAATATAATGACAGTAGATGGTAGACCAGGGTGATATAATGACAGTAGAGTGTAGACCAGGGTAATATAATGACAGTAGAATGTAGACCAGGGTAATATAATGACAGTAGACGGGAGACCAGGGGAGAGTAGGGTAATATAATGACAGTAGAGGGTAGACCAGGGTAATATAATGAAAGTAGACGGTAGACCAGGGTAATATAATGACAGTAGAGACCAGGTTAATATAATGACAGTAGATGGTAGACCAGGGTAATATAATGACAGTAGATGGTAGACCAGGGTAACATAATGACAGTAGATGGCAGACCAGGGTAATATAATGACAGTAGAGTTTAGACCAGGGTAATATAATGACAGTAGATGGTAGACCAGGGTAACATAATGACAGTAGATGGTAGACCAGGGCAATATAATGACAGTAGATGGTAGACCAGGGTAATATAATGACAGTAGAGACCAGGGTAATATAATGACAGTAGATGGTAGACCAGGGTAATATAATGACAGTAGATAGACCAGGGTAAAATAGTGACAGTAGAGGGTACACCAGGGTAATATAATGACAGTAGATGGCAGACCAGGGTAATATAATGACAGTAGATGGTAGACCAGGGTGAGATAATGACTGTAGATGGTAGACCAGGGTAATATAATGAAAGGAGAGACCAGGGTAATATAATGACAGTAGATGGTAGACCAGGGTAATATAATGACAGTAGATGGTAGACCAGGGTGATATAATGACAGTAGAGTGTAGACCAGGGTGATATAATGACAGTAGAATGTAGACCAGGGTAATATAATGACAGTAGACGGGAGACCAGGGAGAGTAGGGTAATATAATGACAGTAGAGGGTAGACCAGGGTAATATAATGACAGTAGATGGTAGACCAGGGTAATATAGTGACAGTAGAGGGTACACCAGGGTAATATAATGACAGTAGATGGGAGACCAGGGGAGAGTAGGGTAATATAATGACAGTAGATGGTAGACCAGGGTAATATAATGACAGTAGAGGGGATACCAGGGTAATATAATGACAGTAGAGTTTAGACCAGGGTAATATAATGACAGTAGATGGTAGACCAGGGTAACATAATGACAGTAGAGGGTAGACCAGGGCAATATAATGACAGTAGATGGTAGACCAGGCTAATATAATGACAGTAGAGCGTAGACCAGGGTAATATAATGACAGTAGATGGTAGACCAGGATAATATAATGACAGTAGATGGTAGACCAGGGTAAAATAATGACAGTAGAGGGTAGACCAGGGTAATATAATGACAGTAGATGGCAGACCAGGGTAATATAATGACAGTAGATGGTAGACCAGGGTGAGATAATGACTGTAGATGGTAGACCAGGGTAATATAATGACAGGAGAGACCAGGGTAATATAATGACAGTAGATGGTAGACCAGGGTAATATAATGACAGTAGATGGTAGACCAGGGTGATATAATGACAGTAGAGTGTAGACCAGGTAATATAATGACAGTAGATGGTAGACCAGGGTAATATAATGACAGTAGACGGGAGACCAGGGTAGGGTAATATAATGACAGTAGAGGGTAGACCAGGGTAATATAATGACAGTAGATGGTAGACCAGGGTAATATAATGACAGTAGATGGTAGACCAGGGTAATATAATGACAGTAGATTGTTAGACCAGGGTGATATAATGACTGTAGATGGTAGACCAGGGTAATATAATGACAGGAGAGACCAGGGTAATATAATGACAGTAGATGGTAGACCAGGGTAATATAATGACAGTAGATGGTAGACCAGGGTGATATAATGACAGTAGAGTGTAGACCAGGGTAATATAATGACAGTAGAATGTAGACCAGGGTAATATAATGACAGTAGACGGGAGACCAGGGAGAGTAGGGTAATATAATGACAGTAGAGGGTAGACCAGGGTAATATAATGAAAGTAGACGGTAGACCAGGGTAATATAATGACAGTAGAGACCAGGTTAATATAATGACAGTAGATGGTAGACCAGGGTAATATAATGACAGAAGATGGTAGACCAGGGTAACATAATGACAGTAGATGGCAGACCAGGGTAATATAATGACAGTAGAGTTTAGACCAGGGTAATATAATGACAGTAGATGGTAGACCAGGGTAACATAATGACAGTAGAGGGTAGACCAGGGCAATATAATGACAGTAGATGGTAGACCAGGGTAATATAATGACAGTAGAGACCAGGGTAATATAATGACAGTAGAGGGTAGACCAGGGTAATATAATGACAGTAGATGGTAGACCAGGGTAATATAATGACAGTAGATAGACCAGGGTAAAATAGTGACAGTAGAGGGTACACCAGGGTAATATAATGACAGTAGATGGCAGACCAGGGTAATATAATGACAGTAGATGGTAGACCAGGGTGAGATAATGACTGTAGATGGTAGACCAGGGTAATATAATGAAAGGAGAGACCAGGGTAATATAATGACAGTAGATGGTAGACCAGGGTGATATAATGACAGTAGATGGTAGACCAGGGTAATATAATGACAGTAGACGGAGACCAGGGAGAGTAGGGTAATATAATGACAGTAGATGGTAGACCAGGGTAATATAATGACAGTAGATGGTAGACCAGGGTAATATAATGACAGTAGATGGTAGAACAGGGTAATATAATGACAGTAGATTGTTAGTCCAGGGTGATATAATGACTGTAGATGGTAGACCAGGGTAATATAATGACAGTAGAGACCAGGTAATATAATGACAGTAGATGGTAGACCAGGGTAATATAATGACAGTAGATGGTAGACCAGGGTAATATAATGACAGTAGATAGACCAGGGTAATATAATGACAGTAGATGGTAGACCAGGGTAATATAATGACAGTAGATGGCAGACCAGGGTAATATAATGACAGTAGATGGTAGACCAGGGTGAGATAATGACTGTAGATGGTAGACCAGGGTAATATAATGAAAGGAGAGACCAGGGTAATATAATGACAGTAGATGGTAGACCAGGGTAATATAATGACAGTAGATGGTAGACCAGGGTGATATAATGACAGTAGAGTGTAGACCAGGGTAATATAATGACAGTAGACGGGAGACCAGGGTAATATAATGACAGTAGACGGAGACCAGGGAGAGTAGGTAATATAATGACAGTAGAGGGTAGACCAGGGTAATATAATGACAGTAGATGGTAGACCAGGGTAATATAATGACAGTAGATGGTAGAACAGGGTAATATAATGACAGTAGATGGTTAGACCAGGGTGATATAATGACAGTAGATGGTAGACCAGGGTAATATAATGACAGTAGAGAGACCAGGGTAATATAATGACAGTAGATGGTAGACCAGGGTAATATAATGACAGTAGATGGTAGACCAGGGTAATATAATGACAGTGGATGGTAGACCAGGGTAATTTAATGACATTAGTAGACCAGGGTAATATAATGACAGTAGATGGTAGACCAGGGTAATATAATGACAGTAGATAGTAGACCAGGGTATTATAATGACAGTAGATGGCAGACCAGGGTAATATAATGACAGTAGATGGTAGACCAGGGTAATATAATGACAGTAGATGGCAGACCAGGGTAATATAATGACAGTAGATGGTAGACCAGGGTAATATAATGACAGTAGATGGTAGACCAGGGTAATATAATGACAGTAGAGGGTAGACCAGGGTAATATAATGACAGTAGATGGTAGACCAGGGTAATATAATGACAGTAGATGGCAGACCAGGGTAATATAATGACAGTAGAGTTTAGACCAGGGTAATATAATGACAGTAGATGGTAGACCAGGGTAACATAATGACAGTAGAGGGTAGACCAGGGCAATATAATGACAGTAGATGGTAGACCAGGGTAATATAATGACAGTAGAGACCAGGGTAATATAATGACAGTAGAGGGTAGACCAGGGTAATATAATGACAGTAGATGGTAGACCAGGGTAATATAATGACAGTAGATGGTAGACCAGGGTAATATAATGACAGTAGAGGGTACACCAGGGTAATATAATGACAGTAGATGGCAGACCAGGGTAATATAATGACAGTAGATGGTAGACCAGGGTGAGATAATGACTGTAGATGGTAGACCAGGGTAATATAATGAAAGGAGAGACCAGGGTAATATAATGACAGTAGATGGTAGACCAGGGTAATATAATGACAGTAGATGGTAGACCAGGGTGATATAATGACAGTAGAGTGTAGACCAGGGTAATATAATGACAGTAGATGGTAGACCAGGGTAATATAATGACAGTAGATGGTAGACCAGGGTAATATAATGACAGTAGAGACCAGGGTAATATAATGACAGTAGATGGTAGACCAGGGTAATATAATGACAGTTGATGGTAGACCAGGGTAATATAATGACAGTAGATGGTAGAACATGGTAATATAATGACAGTAGATTGTTAGTCCAGGGTTATACAATGACAGTGGATGGTAGACCAGGGTAATATAATGACAGTAGAGACCAGGGTAATATAATGACAGTAGAGGGTAGACCAGGGTAATATAATGACAGTAGATGGTAGACCAGGGAAATATAATGACAGTAGAGACCAGGGTAATATAATGACAGTAGAGGGTAGACCAGGCAATATAATGACAGTAGATGGTAGACCAGGGTAATATATTGACAGTAGATAGACCAGGGTAATATAGTGACAGTAGAGGGTAGACCAGGGTAATATAATGACAGTAGATGGCAGACCAGGGTAATATAATGACAGTAGATGGTAGACCAGGGTGATATAATGACTGTAGATGGTAGACCAGGGTAATATAATGACAGGAGAGACCAGGGTAATATAATGACAGTAGATGGTAGACCAGGGTAATATAATGACAGTAGATGGTAGACCAGGGTGATATAATGACAGTAGAGTGTAGACCAGGGTAATATAATGACAGTAGAATGTAGACCAGGGTAATATAATGACAGTAGACGGGAGACCAGGGAGAGTAGGGTAATATAATGACAGTAGAGGGTAGACCAGGGTAATATAATGAAAGTAGACGGTAGACCAGGGTAATATAATGACAGTAGAGACCAGGTTAATATAATGACAGTAGATGGTAGACCAGGGTAATATAATGACAGTAGATGGTAGACCAGGGTAACATAATGACAGTAGATGGCAGACCAGGGTAATATAATGACAGTAGAGTTTAGACCAGGTAATATAATGACAGTAGATGGTAGACCAGGGTAACATAATGACAGTAGAGGGTAGACCAGGGCAATATAATGACAGTAGATGGTAGACCAGGGTAATATAATGACAGTAGAGACCAGGGTAATATAATGACAGTAGAGGGTAGACCAGGGTAATATAATGACAGTAGATGGTAGACCAGGGTAATATAATGACAGTAGATAGACCAGGGTAAAATAGTGACAGTAGAGGGTACACCAGGGTAATATAATGACAGTAGATGGCAGACCAGGGTAATATAATGACAGTAGATGGTAGACCAGGGTGAGATAATGACTGTAGATGGTAGACCAGGGTAATATAATGAAAGGAGAGACCAGGGTAATATAATGACAGTAGATGGTAGACCAGGGTGATATAATGACAGTAGATGGTAGACCAGGGTAATATAATGACAGTAGACGGGAGACCAGGGTAATAGGGTAATATAATGACAGTAGAGGGTAGACCAGGGTAATATAATGACAGTAGATGGTAGACCAGGGTAATATAATGACAGTAGATGGTAGAACAGGGTAATATAATGACAGTAGATTGTTAGTCCAGGGTGATATAATGACAGTAGATGGTAGACCAGGGTAATATAATGACAGGAGAGACCAGGGTAATATAATGACAGTAGATGGTAGACCAGGGTAATATAATGACAGTAGATGGTAGACCAGGGTGATATAATGACAGTAGAGTGTAGACCAGGGTAATATAATGACAGTAGAATGTAGACCAGGGTAATATAATGACAGTAGACGGGAGACCAGGGGAGAGTAGGGTAATATAATGACAGTAGAGGGTAGACCAGGGTAATATAATGACAGTAGACGGTAGACCAGGGTAATATAATGACAGTAGAGACCAGGTTAATATAATGACAGTAGATGGTAGACCAGGGTAATATAATGACAGTAGTTGGTAGACCAGGGTGATATAATGACAGTAGAGTGTAGACCAGGGTAATATAATGACAGTAGATGGTAGACCAGGGTAATATATTGACAGTAGATGGCAGACCAGGGTAATATAATGACAGTAGATGGTAGACCAGGGTGATATAATGACTGTAGATGGTAGACCAGGGTAATATAATGACAGGAGAGACCAGGGTAATATAATGACAGTAGATGGTAGACCAGGGTAATATAATGACAGTAGATGGTAGACCAGGGTGATATAATGACAGTAGAGTGTAGACCAGGGTAATATAATGACAGTAGAATGTAGACCAGGGTAATATAATGACAGTAGACGGAGACCAGGGAGAGTAGGGTAATATAATGACAGTAGAGGGTAGACCAGGGTAATATAATGAAAGTAGACGGTAGACCAGGGTAATATAATGACAGTAGAGACCAGGTTAATATAATGACAGTAGATGGTAGACCAGGGTAATATAATGACAGTAGATGGTAGACCAGGGTAACATAATGACAGTAGATGGCAGACCAGGGTAATATAATGACAGTAGAGTTTAGACCAGGGTAATATAATGACAGTAGATGGTAGAACAGGGTAACATAATGACAGTAGAGGGTAGACCAGGGCAATATAATGACAGTAGATGGTAGACCAGGGTAATATAATGACAGTAGAGACCAGGGTAATATAATGACAGTAGAGGGTAGACCAGGGTAATATAATGACAGTAGATAGACCAGGTAGTAAAATAGTGACAGTAGAGGGTACACCAGGGTAATATAATGACAGTAGATGGCAGACCAGGGTAATATAATGACAGTAGATGGTAGACCAGGGTGAGATAATGACTGTAGATGGTAGACCAGGGTAATATAATGAAAGGAGAGACCAGGGTAATATAATGACAGTAGATGGTAGACCAGGGTAATATAATGACAGTAGATGGTAGACCAGGGTGATATAATGACAGTAGAGTGTAGACCAGGGTAATATAATGACAGTAGATGGTAGACCAGGGTAATATAATGACAGTAGACGGGAGACCAGGGAGAGTAGGGTAATATAATGACAGTAGAGGGTAGACCAGGGTAATATAATGACAGTAGATGGTAGACCAGGGTAATATAATGACAGTAGATGGTAGAACAGGGTAATATAATGACAGTAGATGTTAGACCAGGGTGATATAATGACTGTAGATGGTAGACCAGGGTAATATAATGACAGGAGAGACCAGGGTAATATAATGACAGTAGATGGTAGACCAGGGTAATATAATGACAGTAGATGGTAGACCAGGGTGATATAATGACAGTAGAGTGTAGACCAGGGTAATATAATGACAGTAGAATGTAGACCAGGGTAATATAATGACAGTAGACGGGAGACCAGGGAGAGTAGGGTAATATAATGACAGTAGAGGGTAGACCAGGGTAAGATAATGACAGCAGATGGTAGACCAGGGTAATATAATGACAGTAGAGACCAGGGTAATATAATGACAGTAGATGGTAGACCAGGGTAATATAATGACAGTAGATGGTAGATCAGGGTAATATAATGACAGTAGATGGTAGACCAGGGTAATATAATGACAGTAGAGGTTAGACCAGGGTAATATAATGACAGGAGATTGTAGACCAGGGTAATATAATGACTTTAGAGGTTAGACCAGGGTAATATAATGACAGTAGATGGTAGACCAGGGTAATATAATGACAGTAGAGACCAGGGTAATACAATGACAGTAGAGGTTAGACCAGGGTAAAATAATGACAGTAGATGGTAGACCAGGGTAATATAATGACAGTAGATGGTAGACCAGGGTAAAATAATGACAGTAGATGGGTAGACCAGGGTAATATAATGACAGTAGATGGCAGACCAGGGTAATATAATGACAGTAGATGGTAGACCAGGGTAATATAATGACAGTAGATGGTAGACCAGGGTAATATAATGACAGTAGAGTAGACCAGGGTAATGTAATGACATTAGATGGTAGACCAGGGTAATATAATGACAGTAGATGGTAGACCAGGGTAATATAATGACAGTAGAGACCAGGGTAATATAATGACAGTAGAGGTTAGACCAGGGTAATATAATGACAGTAGATTGTAGACCAGGGTAATATAATGACAGGAGATTGTAGACCAGGGTAATATAATGACAGTAGAGGTTAGACCAGGGTAATATAATGACAGTAGATGGTAGACCAGGGTAATATAATGACAGTAGAGACCAGGGTAATACAATGACAGTAGAGGTTAGACCAGGGTAATATAATGACAGTAGATGGTAGACCAGGGTAATATAATGACAGTAGATGGTAGACCAGGGTAATATAATGACAGTAGATGGTAGACCAGGGTAATATAATGACAGTAGATGGTAGACCAGGGTAATATAATGACAGTAGATGGTAGACCAGGGTAATATAATGACAGTAGATGGTAGACCAGGGTAATATAATGACAGTAGATGGTAGACCAGGGTAATATAATGACAGTAGATGGTAGACCAGGGTAATATAATGACAGTAGATGGTAGACCAGGGTAATATAATGACAGTAGATGGTAGACCAGGGTAATATAATGACAGTAGATGGTAGACCAGGGTAATATAATGACAGTAGATGGTAGACCAGGGGAGAGTAGGGTAATATAATGACAGTAGAGGGTAGACCAGGGTAATATAATGACAGTAGATGGTAGACCAGGGTAATATAATGACAGTAGATGGTAGAACAGGGTAATATAATGACAGTAGATGTTAGTCCAGGGTAATATAATGACAGTAGATGGTAGACCAGGGTAATATAATGACAGTAGAGACCAGTAATATAATGACAGTAGATGGTAGACCAGGGTAATATAATGACAGTAGATGGTAGACCAGGGTGATATAATGACAGTAGAGTGTAGACCAGGGTAATATAATGACAGTAGAGGGTAGACCAGGGTAATATAATGACAGTAGATGGAGACCAGGGAGAGTAATATATAATGACAGTAGAGGGTAGACCAGGGTAATATAATGACAGTAGATGGTAGACCAGGGTAATATAATGACAGTATGGTAGACCAGGGTTAATATAATGACAGTAGATGGTAGACCAGGGTAATATAATGACAGTAGATGGTAGACCAGGGTAATATAATGACAGTAGATGGCAGACCAGGGTAATATAATGACAGTAGATGGTAGACCAGGGTAATATAATGACAGTAGATGGTAGACCAGGGTAATATAATGACAGTAGAGTGTAGACCAGGGCAATATAATGACAGTAGATGGTAGACCAGGGTAATATATTGACAGTAGTGGGGAGACCAGGGTAATATAATGACATTAGATGGTAGTCCAGGGTAATATAATGGCAATAGATGGTAGACCAGGGTAATATAATGACAGTAGATGGTAAAATAATGAGAGTAGATGGTAGACCAGGGTAATATAATGACAGTAGATGGTAGACCAGGGTAATATAATGACAGTAGATGGTAGACCAGGGTAATATAATGACTGTAGATGGTAGACCAGGGTAATATAATGATATTAGAGACCAGGGTAATACAATGACAGTAGATGGTTAGACCAGGGTAAGATAATGACAGTAGATGGTGGACCAGGTTAATATAATGACAATAGAAGGTAGACCAGGGTAATATAATGACAGGAGATGGTAGACGAGGTTAATATATTGACAGTAGATGGTAGACCAGGGTAATATAATGACAGTAGAGACCAGGGTAATACAATGACAGTAGATGGTTAGACCAGGGTGATATAATGACAGTAGATGGTAGACCAGGGTAATATAATGACAGGAGAGACCAGGGTAATATAATGACAGTAGATGGTAGACCAGGGTAATATAATGACAGTAGATGGTAGACCAGGGTAATATAATGACAGTAGATGGTAGACCAGGGTAATATAATGACAGTAGAATGGTAGACCAGGGTAATATAATGACAGTAGACGGGAGACCAGGGAGTAATATAATGACAGTAGAGGGTAGACCAGGGTAATATAATGACAGTAGACGGTAGACCAGGGTAATATAATGACAGTAGAGACCAGGTTAATATAATGACAGTAGATGGTAGACCAGGGTAATATAATGACAGTAGATGGTAGACCAGGGTAATATAATGACAGTAGAGTGTAGACCAGGGTAATATATTGACAGTAGATGGTAGACCAGGGTAATATAATGACAGTAGATGGCAGACCAGGGTAATATAATGACAGTAGATGGTAGACCAGGGTAATATAATGACTGTAGATGGTAGACCAGGGTAATATAATGACAGTAGAGAGACCAGGGTAATATAATGACAGTAGATGGTAGACCAGGGTAATATAATGACAGTAGATGGTAGACCAGGGTAATATAATGACAGTAGAGTGTAGACCAGGGTAATATAATGACAGTAGAATGGTAGACCAGGGTAATATAATGACAGTAGATGGGAGACCAGGGAGAGTAGGGTAATATAATGACAGTAGATGGTAGACCAGGGTAATATAATGACAGTAGACGGTAGACCAGGGTAATATAATGACAGTAGAGACCAGGTTAATATAATGACAGTAGATGGTAGACCAGGGTAACATAATGAGTAGATGGTAGACCAGGGTAATATAATGACAGTAGAGTGATAGACCAGGGTAATATAATGACAGTAGATGGTAGACCAGGGTAATATAATGACAGTAGATGGTAGACCAGGGTAATATAATGACAGTAGATGGTAGACCAGGGTAATATAATGACAGTAGATGGTAGACCAGGGTAATATAATGACAGTAGAGGGTAGACCAGGGTAATATAATGACAGTAGAGGGTAGACCAGGGTAATATAATGACAGTAGATGGTAGACCAGGGTAATATAATGACAGTAGAGGGTAGTCCAGGGTAATATAATGACAGTAGATGGTAGACCAGGGTAATATAATTACAGTAGATGGTAGACCAGGGTGAGATAAATGACAGTAGATGGTAGACCAGGGTAATATAATGACAGTAGAGAGACCAGGGTAATATAATGACAGTAGATGGTAGACCAGGGTAATATAATGACAGTAGATGGTAGACCAGGGTGATATAATGACAGTAGAGTGTAGACCAGGGTAATATAATGACAGTAGATGGTAGACCAGGGTAATATAATGACAGTAGATAGACCAGGGTAAAATAATGACAGTAGATGGCAGACCAGGGTAATATAATGACAGTAGATGGTAGACCAGGGTGATATAATGACAGTAGATGGTAGACCAGGGTAAGATAATGACAGGAGGTAGACCAGGGTAATATAATGACAGTAGATGGTAGACCAGGGTAATATAATGACAGTAGATGGTAGACCAGGGTGATATAAATGACAGTAGAGTGTAGACCAGGGTAATATAATGACAGTAGAATGTAGACCAGGGTAATATAATGACAGTAGACGGGGACCAGGGAGAGTAGGGTAATATAATGACAGTAGAGGGTAGACCAGGGTAATATAATGACAGTGGACGGTAGACCAGGGTAATATAATGACAGTAGAGACCAGGTTAATATAATGACAGTAGATGGTAGACCAGGGTAATATAATGACAGTAGTTGGTAGACCAGGGTGATATAATGACAGTAGAGTGTAGACCAGGGTAATATATTGACAGTAGATGGTAGACCAGGGTAATATAATGACAGTAGATGGTAGACCAGGGTGATATAATGACAGTAGAGTGTAGACCAGGGTAATATAATGACAGTAGATGGTAGACCAGGGTAATATAATGACAGTAGATGGGAGACCAGGGGAGAGTAGGGTAATATAATGACAGTAGAAGGTAGACCAGGCAATATAATGACAGTAGATGGTAGACCAGGGTAATATAATGACAGTAGATGGTAGACCAGGGTAATATAATGACAGTGGATGGTAGACCAGGTAATATAATGACAGTAGATGGCAGACCAGGGTAATATAATGACAGTAGATGGTAGACCAGGGTAATATAATGACAGTAGATGGTAGAACAGGGTAATATAATGACAGTAGATTGTTAGACCAGGGTTATAATGACAGTGGATGGTAGACCAGGGTAATATAATGACAGTAGAGGGTAGACCAGGGTAATATAATGACAGTAGATGGTAGACCAGGGTAATATAATGACAGTAGATGGTAGACCAGGGTAATATAATGACAGTAGAGTTAGACCAGGGTAATATAATGACAGTAGATGGTAGACCAGGGTAATATAATGACAGTAGATGGTAGACCAGGGTAATATAATGACAGTAGATGGTAGACCAGGGTAATATAATGACAGTAGATGGTAGAACAGGGTAATATAATGACAGTAGATGGTAGACCAGGGTAATATAATGACAGTAGATGGTAGAGCAGGGTAATATAATGACAGTAGATGGGTGACCAGGGTAATATAATGACAGTAGAGGGTAGACCAGGGTAATATAATGACAGTAGATGGTAGACCAGGGTAATATAATGACAGTAGATGGTAGACCAGGGTAATATAATGACAGTAGATGGTAGACCAGGGTAATATAATGACAGTAGATGGTAGACCAGGGTAATATAATGACAGTAGATAGACCAGGGTAATATAATGACAGTAGATGGTAGACCAGGGTAATATAATGACAGTAGATGGTAGACCAGGGTAATATAATGACAGTAGATGGTAGACCAGGGCAATATAATGACAGTAGAGGGTAGACCAGGGAGACAGTAGATGGTAGACCAGGGTAATATAATGACAGTAGATGGGCAGACCAGGGTAATATAATGACAGCAGATTGCTTAGACCAGGGTAATATAATGACAGTAGATGGTAGACCAGGGTAACATAATGACAGTAGAGGTAGACCAGGGTTATACAATGACAGTAGATGGTAGACCAGGGTAATATAATGACAGTAGAGACCAGGGTAATATAATGACAGTAGATGGTAGACCAGGGTAATATAATGACAGTAGATGGTAGACCAGGGTAATATAAATGACAGTAGATAGACCAGGGCAATATAATGACAGTAGAGGGTAGACCAGGGTAATATATTGACAGTAGATAGACCAGGTAATATAAATGACAGTAGATGGTAGACCAGGCAATATAATGACAGCAGATGGCAGACCAGGGTAATATAATGACAGTAGATGGTAGACCAGGGTAATATAATGACAGTAGATGGTAGACCAGGGTAATATAATGACAGGAGATGGTAGACCAGGGTAATATAAATGACAGTAGAGGGTAGACCAGGGTAATATAAATGACAGTAGATGGTAGACCAGGGCAATATAATGACAGTAGACGTGGAGACCAGGGTAATATAATGACAGTAGAGGGTAGACCAGGGTAATATAATGACAGTAGACGGGAGACCAGGGTAGACAGTGGAGACCAGGTTAATTTAATGACAGTAGAGGGTACCAGGGTAATATAATGACAGTAGATGGTAGACCAGGGAAATATAATGACAGTAGAGAGACCAGGTAATATAATGACAGTAGAGGTAGACCAGGGAAATATAATGACAGTAGATGGTAGACCAGGGTAATATAATGACAGTAGATAGACCAGGGAAATATAATGACAGTAGAGGGTAGACCAGGGTAATATAATGACAGTAGATGGCAGACCAGGGTAATATATTGACAGTAGATAGACCAGGCAATATAAATGACAGCAGATGGGAGACCAGGGTAATATAATGACAGTAGAGGGTAGACCAGGGTAATATAATGACAGTAGATGGTAGACCAGGGTAATATAATGACAGTAGATGGAAACCATAATGACAGTAGATTGGTAATATAATGACAGTAGAGGGTAGACCAGGGTAATATAATGACAGTAGATGGTAACCAGGGCAATATAATGACAGTAGATGGTAGAACAGGGTAATATAATGACAGTAGATGGTTAGACCAGGGTAATACAATGACAGTGGATGGTAGACCAGGTAATATAATGACAGTAGAGACCAGGCAAATATAATGACAGCAGATGGCAGACCAGGCTAATATAATGACAGTAGATGGTAGACCAGGGAAATATAATGACAGTAGAGACCAGGGGTAATATAATGACAGTAGAGGGTAGACCAGGGTAATATAATGACAGTAGATGGTAGACCAGGGTAATATATTGACTGTAGATGGTAGACCAGGGTAATATAGTGACAGTAGAGGGTAGACCAGGGTAATATAATGACAGTAGATGGTGCAGACCAGGGTAATATAATGACAGTAGATGGTAGACCAGGGTGATATAATGACTGTAGAGTGTAGACCAGGTAATATAAATGACAGTAACGTGCAGACCAGGCAATATAATGACAGTGAGACGATATCCTGTGTATATAAAAAAATATAACGACAGCAGAGACCAGGCAAGAGTAAATGACAGCAGATTTTGCAGACCAGGCAATATAATGACAGCAGAGACCAGGCTAATATAATGACAGCAGATGGCACCAGGTAATATAAATTAATATAGCTATAGACCATTATGTGATATAAATGACAGCAGAGTGTAGACCAGGTAATATATTTGACAGCAGATTGCAGACCAGGTGATATAAATGACAGTAGAGTGTAGACCAGGGTAATATAATGACAGTAGATGGGTAGAC